>NC_092252.1:16779611-16784611 GCF_036320965.1 Panulirus ornatus | reverse complement strand
CAGTTGCTACGATTAAAAAAAGATTCTCCAGAAGGGGACAACGTCTCTTTCTACTATTGACAATCGATGGAAACTTGGGTCATGGTGCATTTCTTCCCTTGTCCCGACCTCCACCACCACCTCCTCCTCCTCCTCCTCCTCCTCCTCCTCCTCCCAATTCTTCTTCTTTTTTTTATGGAAAAGGAAAATGTGTTCCCCATAGATTATTCTCCAGGGTCCAGGAGATCGATGATATGCGTTCCATCTTTGGCCGAAAAATGTCTGGAACCATTGTGGATTGTAGGCTGAGTCAGTGACAGCACACACACACACACACACACACACACACACACACACACACACACAACAAGTTTGAACTCTGTCATTACATTAGTGTCTCTTTTGTATTCAAAGATATAGAATTAGTTACATATAGTTACATATAGTTACAATCAATTACATATAGTTACTATATTTCGTTTGCATAAAGCTAATGGAATATTTTTTCCTTTGGTGAAGTAACTCGAAGATCCTTGTCCTGCCTTCTGTTCCAGGGCTTCAAGTTGTGTCGTCTTGCTCGCAATGTGCTGACCCACCTACCACTGAGTGCCGGCCAGCCAGTGAGGCTCGAACCCCGAGGCATTCATCAAATACTTGACCCCGTGATACTCTTGCTTTCGTAAGTCTGACAGCGACGTATCTTGGGACTTTTCATGTTCTCTGTGTTTCCCCACAGGAAGCGATTAAGACTCTTCTGTTTACGCTTTGTCGTAAGCGAAGGTAGGAGTCGCACCATTGCGACAAGGGGGACGGCATGGACAACACCGCCAACAAAGGATGGTCTATCCTCCTCCCTCGGGAGATGCGCCAACCTCGGGTATGGCCTGTGTGAGGACACTGCAGGTGATGCAGCAGCAGACCCTCTCACATCTAGCAACAATCCTACGTTTCCATCAAGTATGGATAGAGATATGAGTTGCTCCACCACGCATTATCTGTGCTACCACGCAGAATCATCTGCGGTATCAGGCATTATCTGTGCCACTACGCATGATTATCAAGGTCCCTACGCATCGTTTACGCTATCGGTCATTATCTGTGGTATTACGCATTATCGACACCACCGCGTGTCATATCTGGGGAGGTGATCCGGTGGGCCGACGTTAAGTGCCAGTTGATACTGGATTTACATCAGAATCTGACTTTTGTCGACATATCACTTGCCAGTGATCCAGTCTTAGTGTCATCATTTGATCAGCGACAATGATTCAATCTAAGCCACTATCTTAATCCAGTCATAGCCATCATTTGTCCAGTCTTAATCCAGTCATAGCCATCATAGCCATCATTTACGAAACTCAGTCAAAGACTGTCAGTGATGTGAACCAACATAATATACATGCACACACACACATACACACACACACACACACACACACATATATATATATATATATATATATATATATATATATATATATATATATATATATATATATATATATATAATACTTCCCACGTATTCCCTGCGTGTCGTAGAAGGCGACTAAAAGGGAATGGAATGGGGGGCTGGAAATCCTCCCCTCCCATTTTTTTCTTAATTTTCCAAAAGAAGGAACAGAGAAGGGGGCCAGGTGAGGATATTCCCTCAAAGGCCCAGTCCTCTGTTCTTAACGCTACCTCGCTAATGCAGGAAATGGCGAATAGTATGAAAAAAAAAAAAAGAATACACACCGTGTTTCAGCGTGTCAACCTTTACTACAATCAAGAGGGCAGTGAGGGGAATTGCACCTCCGCGTCGTATAAAAGATCCAAGTGAATTGGCCAGAGAAATGTCCAAGGTAAATGCCAAGAATTCACAGATTGCAAAATGCCATTCCAGCTGGCTGGCTGGATGATTTATCTGGGGGCTCCGGGGGAGGTGGGGGATGGCTGTATTCACCCCAGAGAACATAACCGGGGCAACAAGAGACGTGCCTTTTGTGTGTGTGTACATATATATATATATATATATATATATATATATATATATATATATATATATATATATATATATATATATATATATATATATATATATATTATCATATATATAGACATATGCTTATTATACCCTTCTCTTTCTTTCTTTCTCCCTATCTGTTTATATCTGTCTCCCTCCCAGTCTCTCTCTTTTCCCTGTTTGTATCCAGGTCTGTTGTGAATGTTATACATCGAGAGAATGAATATTCCCAGGATGAGGGAGGTTTATACCGTGCTAAAAGAGGAGAACTACATGTGGTTTACTGTACGGCAGCGGTACACAGGGAACCAGCTCTCTGGAGGAGAAGTCAAAGTAATATCTACAGATTGAGGGAAGAAGAACCAACATTGCATCGTAGGGCAAGTGGGTCATACTGGGAGGGTGTGATGGAGGCTGTGAGAAAGACTTGTGACCAATGGACCAGAGAGAACTATAAATTGAAGAAGAGGTGAAGTTGTCACATTTACTTTGGATAAAGAGAAGCTTTATCTTCGCGAATTACATACCTACAATGATGTCGGGCGGGAGTCGGGGAGGAGGAGAAAGGGGTCTGGTTTTTCAAGGCTAACCCACCAAGACCCTTTGCCTGAAATAGCCCCAAAGCAAGACCGACAGCGTCACAGATTGGACGGAAATAGGGTGGTAGAGGAGGAATGAATCAGTGCTTAAATTCCCGTAGCAATGACCTCTGTTCCACGCTCTACAGAGACAAAAGCATCATCGTTAGCTAGTTCACCAAGAGCGATTGAGGTTCTAATCCCAACATATACATAGGGTCAGTCAACAAGTATTCAATAGTGGATATATATATATACAGCCTTACTTTATTCTAAGGTTCGTAAGTGAATCCCATTTGCAAACGCCATAGATCCTTTGGAATCAAGAGAAGAATCCAGTTCGGTGTGGCGCGCTCTCAGGAAATATCCCGAAGGTGAGATCGGGTCTGTTCCGGGTTTTGAAATGCAACGTCAGAGGGGCTAATGGAAGAAAATGTACAGTGAGTGTCGCGAAGGCCCGGAGATGAATCATGGACGAGAAATGAACAGAGGCCTGTCTGTCATCTGTCTACCTCACACCCAGCCCAGTTTACCGTCTGTCAATATTTCAAGATGACTTTGAATTTGGAGGAAATGCAGTTATAGTGTATACTTTTTTTTTTTCTTACCTGTCTGTCCTTTCCTTCAACACTATTTCTTATTGCTAAGATGTGGAGTTATCATCTGGCGAGGTTACGACCCTTGAGCACGACGGTACGACCCTTGAGCACAACTGTACGACCCTTGAACACGACGGTACGACCCTTGAGCACGACGGTACGACCCTTGAGCACAACTGTACGACCCTTGAGCACGACGGTACGACCCTTGAGCACAACTGTACGACCCTTGAACACAACTGTACGACCCTTGAGCACGACGGTACGACCCTTGAGCACAACTGTACGACCCTTGAGCACGACGGTACGACCTTTCAGCACGACGGTACGACCCTTGAGCACGAGGGTATGATTCTAAGGCACAACACAAGTGCGACCCTTGAGCACGACGGTACGACCCTTGAGCACGACGGTACGACCCTTGAGCACGACAGCTCGACCCTTGAGCACAAGGGTACGACCCTTGAGTACGACGGTACGATCCTATGGCACAGCACAAGTACGACCTTTGAGCACGAAGACACAGTGCCTAGCATTCGAACTTGGGTCCTGGTTTTGTATAGCACTGTCGGCTGCCCACTACACCACAGCGTCACTGAGGGGTGTCAACGATCCAGATAATCGAAACACCATGAATTATAATCCTTAATGTTCATGGCAATAAAGGCGAGTATTGTTCATCCGGCGAAATAGCCGTATGCAAATTATAATTCATCTTTTTTTGTATGTGTAGTGATAACAAATAACCATTCCCGTTCAATTATCTGGTTATGGAATTTTTATTCGAGATTAAAATTGATAAAAAATAATAAAATGAAATAAAACTGGTAAACACTTCACAAAATAGCATCAAGTTTAATCCAGCTTGTCAATGGTTGATGGGCTGCTGTTCAGCGAATCATATTGGCAGTAATTCCATAGCATGGGTATACTGGAACTTACCATGGGTATACTGGAACTTACCATGGGTATACTGGAACTTACCATGGGTATACTGGAACTTACCATGGGTATACTGGAACTTACCATGTGTATATTGGAACTTACCATGGGTATACTGGAACTTACCATGGGCATACTGGAACTTACCATGGGTATACTGGAACTTACCATGGGTATACTGGAACTTACCATGGGTATACTGGAACTTACCATGGGTATACTGGAACTTACCATGGGTATACTGGAACTTACCATTGGTATACTGGAACTTGCCATGGGTATACTGGAACTTGCCGTGGGTATACTGGAACTTACCATGGGTATACTGGAACTTGCCATTGGTATATACTGGAACTTACCATGGGTATACTGGAACTTGCCATGGGTATACTGGAACTTACCATGGGTATACTGGAACTTACCATGGGTATACTGGAACTTACCATGGGTATACTGGAACTTGCCATGGGTATACTGGAACTTACCATGGGTATACTGGAACTTACCATGGGTATACTGGAACTTACCATGGGTATACTGGAACTTACCATGGGTATACTGGAACTTACCATGGATATACTGGAACTTACCATGGATATACTGGAACATACCATGGGTATACTGGAACTTACCATGGATATACTGGAACTTACCATGGATATACTGGAACTTACCATGGGTATACTGGAACTTACCATGGGTATACTGGAACTTACCATGGATATACTGGAACTTACCATGGATATACTGGAACTTACCATGGGTATACTGGAACTTACCATGGGTATACTGGAACTTACCATGGGTATACTGGAACTTACCATGGGTATACTGGAACTTACCATGGGTATACTGGAACTTACCATGGATATACTGGAACTTACCATGGATATACTGGAA
>NC_092252.1:16772111-16774611 GCF_036320965.1 Panulirus ornatus | reverse complement strand
CGGCATTCCGTGACGACTTTGCAAGGCATGAAATGAGGCTTCTCCTCAAACCAAAGTTCAGGTTTTTGTTCATAACTATGTTGTAGGTGCGCGTGGGTGTCGAGAGGTGTGTGGTGAAGACACCAGGAGAGCCACAGAGGCCTTGCGTCTCTCTAAGTTGTGATTTATGAGGTCGAGGAAGCTGGCGAAGTGGTGAGAGTCGGAGGAGATTCTCTTCATACCAAATTTCTGAGAGTTTGTGGAACTTAGTTTCTTTTTCTTTTACTCCAGTTGAATACAAAACTATCCCAGACTTAGGTACGGGATCAGGGCGAGGGTAATGGCTCGTGAATCACTGAGAGACTGCGGGCTGTACAGATTCACAAGTAAAGTCAGTGGGTGTCGCAGCAGAGCCTAATTTATATCAAGGCTGCGTGAACGTGATCCTTTGGACTGACTCAGGTGGTGTTGGGGGCCTGAGGTTAGGCTGGGAGGGCAGGTGGTGTCTCAGGTGACAGGTGGTGTTGGGGCCCCTGAAGGGTGGGCTGGGAGGGCAGGTGGTATAACGTAGGGGAAGTCTCAGGTGACCCAGGTGGTGAATCGATTATCAATAAGTCCAAAAGAGGAAGCCAAGCGCACCCACCTACCGAACCAAAGGAAGACACCAAGCACACACTTCCCCGGGCCTGAGGAGGAAGCCAAATACATCCACCTTCAGGGCTCTGTGGAGGAAGCCAAGCACTCAGCTTCCGGGCCTGAGGAAGAAGCCAAGCACATTCACCTCCCGGGCCTGAGGAAGAAGCCAAGCACACCCACCTCCCGAGCCTGAGGTGGAGGCCAAGCGCATTAACCCCCCCCCCCCCCCCCCCCCCCCCCCAGGTGGAAGCCAGAGCCTGACGCGTCAGGAAACTATGGACCTGCCAGAAACACTCAAAGTTTCCGGACTTTCTCAACTTTCACCCCAGCGACGACTGGGCCTTCCTTCCCGCCTGTACGCCTTACCTCACGAGCTCTGGTGGCCTGGCTCTATCATATACATGTTTCTCTTATCTCTCTCTCTCTCTCTCTCTCTCTCTCTCTCTCTCTCTCTCTCTCTCTCTCTCTCTCTCTCTTACTCTTACTCACTCTGTCTCTGCCACTGTCTCTATCTGTCTGGCTGTCTGTCTCTTTTTCGTGAGGCATGTTGTTTTCTTTTCGGGAGAGAGGGAGAGTGAGGGTGGTGTTGGACAGAGGGATAGGGAGGGTGGCGTTGGACAGAGCGAAAGTGAGGGTGGCGTTGGACAGAGGGATAGGGAGGGTGGCGTTGGACAGAGGGATAGGGAGGGTGGCGTTGGACAGAGCGAACGTGAGGGTGGCGTTGGACAGAGGGATAGGGAGGGTAGCGTTGGACAGAGGGAGTGTGTGGGTGGCGTTGGCAAGAGGGATTGGGAGGGTGCGGTGTTGGACAAAGGGAGCTATTCCAATAGCATACATATAGGTCTTGCTTTACATTATACCAGTTTTATTGTCATATTCATCTTTTGATCTTCAAATGGTGTCTCTCTTGTATTTACATTTTCGTCTTTGATATCATCTCCCTTTCCTCATCTCTCTCTCTCTCTCTCTCTCTCTCTCTCTCTCTCTCTCTCTCTCTCTCTCTCTCTCTCTCTCTCTCTCTCTCTCTCTCTCTCTCTCTCTCTCTCTCTCTCACCTGAGCAATAATTCACCTTTCACCTAAGCCTTTTCCTCACCGCCTTGTCCTCCAGTAACTCAAATTTTCCTGGTTGACGGTGTCATCTCCACTCTCCTAAGCGGGAGTGGGTGGTTGGAAATCCATCTTTTAATGTATCACTTTCCAAAAGAAAGAACAGATCTAGGAGCCAAGAGAGGATTATTTTTTTTCCCCTTAAGGACAGAACCTCTGAGGACACAGCCGTCCAGAGGGCAAGAGACAGATGCCACTCCATCAGCGGCTACCACGATGGGAGGACTGGAAGGAAGACTATGCGTTAAAGAAGAGAATGAAGCAGAGGAACCACAGGAGGGGAGATCAGTAAGCCACACCTCTTGCCAAATGCGTCATAGAACAGCCATGACGAAAGATGAGCCAAAATCTTTGACAGAGGTGGGTTAAAGTAGCGTCACATACGAGTAATTACCAGCGGCCACGGTGAGCAACCATACTGGTGATGTGAAAGAAGGGTTTGAGATCCCGTTTAAATACAGTGAAAGTTGAAGTTTCAAAGACTCTGGAAGTCAGTGCGATGGTGCCACATTTAGAAGGGATGGTGGAATGGTCTCTCTTCTTGTGGATGAACTGATTATAGGTAAGTTTTCGAGAAGGGAGACATATTTTTTTTTTTTTAAACACAAAGACGAAATCACTGAGTTGGGATTGAGGGACTCTTAGAAGAAACCTTCTTTTGGGTACGACGAGGCATTGCCGTCCATCTCCATACGTCTTGTGCAGGTGTGGCATTGAGAGAATCCAGACGGGGATCGGTCGCAGAAGGAAGGGGGGGAATGAAAGTGGTGGACTCAT
>NC_092252.1:16757111-16769611 GCF_036320965.1 Panulirus ornatus | reverse complement strand
GACTAAGCTGGAGGGAAGGCGTTAGTGAGCATAAAATCCCTTAGGAATCGTCGCTAAATTCTCCGTCGACTCATGCCATTTGGTCCCCCTGGCGCCGGAACCCAAGACCTTCCACACAGATTGCACTCTACCCGAGCTCAGCTACGCCTCCGCCACTAGTCGTCATACCACTCAACACCTCAAGTCCCACTTGACGAGATGCAGGAGAGGGCATGACAATCATTATCATTTTTATCATTATCATTATTACTATTATCATTATTATCATTATCATTATCATTATTATTATTATTATTATTATTATTATTATCATTATTATTACTATCATTATTATTATTATTATCATTATTATTATCATTATTATTATTATTATTATTATCATTAGCATCATTATCATTATTATTAATCTATTACTTTTATTATCATTATATCATTATCATTATAATCATTTCTGTTACTATTATTATCATCATGATTAAGTTTAGGAGAGAGGTCTGTTGTCAGGGATGAGAAGAGAGACGAGTGAAGAATGACACTGAGAGGAGACGAACCGAGGGGATCGGGAGAGGAGTGAAGGGTATTTCGGGAATCAATGCTTTCAGGTGCGGGTGAAGTGCGGATTTGGACGTAGGAGTAAGGTTAGTGAGTGGAGGGATGAGGCTTGTCCGCGGGGAAATAGTGTGTGTAACTGGGAGGAGTACTAAAGAAGGCTGCAGGAAGTCAAGGGAAAAGACTGGAATCTTTATATCATTTCTATTTTGTTGTCATATATATATATATATATATATATATATATATATATATATATATATATATATATATATATATATATATATATATATATATATATATATATATATATATACACGGTCTTCTGGATAGAAAGAGACAGTATACGTATTAGAATAGAATATAACTTTTAAGGGTCTAAGGAACAATGAAAAACATTACTGGTGTAAAGAAAAACAAGATTGTAGTTTGGAAGCGCGTGTGTCAGATGGCGGAGACGAAAACCACCAGAGGCAAGAGGGACCAAGGGAAAGCGGAAAAAAAAAGTTGGAGGGAGTATAAGAAAAAGTGAGAGCCGTGGGGAGAGATGAATAATAGAGTGTTGAGGAGAGAGAGAGAGAGAGAGAGAGAGAGAGAGAGAGAGAGAGAGAGAGAGAGAGAGAGAGAGAGAGAGAGAGAGAGAGAGAGAGAGAGTGTGTGTGTTCCTAGGCCCGTGATATGAGGTGGGCGGGGTGCGTTATCCCTGATGATGTGTTACCTGGTTCATCATCTGCCTTCCCCAGACAACAGACCTGCCAGATCCTGAGGGTTCCAGCCAGGCAGACCATCACTCAACGCGCCAGCCAGTCAGTCAGCTAACCAACCAGACGGCAAACCAAACTGCCACCTGGCAAAACCAGCTAATCAGCTAGTCAGCCAGTCAGCTAACCAGCCAGACGGCCAACCAAACAGCCAGCCGGCAAACCAGCTAACCAGCCAACCAGCCAACGCTACGTACCGACCACGCCAAACAGCAATATTTTCTCATAGATAAAGGCTGTTCAAGAAATGGGTCGTCAAGCCGTTCCACACACACACACACACACACACCACAGACAGACAGATAGACAGATAGACAGACAGAGAGGCAGACAGAGACACACACACAGCCATCAGCAACACTTCCAGCTTCTCGCTAGAGGAGATAAACTAGCAGCCAATATAAGCCTCCACACTGGCATATCTTTGCATAACATTAACTATTTTCCGATGAAGGTCCCGACACCTTGATTCCGGCTGGGGGAGGGAGGACTCTGCTGCTGGGGCAGGGAGGACTCTCTTGTTGGGTAGAGGACTCTCCTGCTGGGGAGGACTCTCTTGCTAAGAGGAGGACTCTCCTGCTGGAGGAAAGACTCTCCTGCTGGGGGGTAGGGCTCTCCTGCTCAACGTAGATATTCAGTATAAACGCCAAGACCGAAGGACGGTCAGACTGTGTGGTGTGGTCCAACGTTGGCTCAGCTGTGCTCTGACGTGCTACTATGGTGGCGTCTCCATCCAGATCCCAGACCCGCGCATCACTGGTGATTGAGGGAAGTTGGGCTTCGTTTTCTGGTGAAATTATGGACCCAAAATAACCCATTAGGCTGTACCACGACCATTGATGCTACTCACATATAGGCTAATCAAATTTCCCAACATATTGTTCTGACGATGATATAATAAATAAAGTATCTATCTATCTATCTATCTATCTATCTATCTATATATATATATATATATATATATATATATATATATATATATATATATATATATATATATATATATATATATATTTACATATATGAACAAAGTGCCTGTAAACGCGCACTTTCATAGAACATACAAACCTCCAACAGCCAGGATCGAACCCGGGACCCCTGCGTGGCAGGCGGGAGCCATCATATGTCTTGGACAATCGCATGTTTACCAAATGGCGTCCTAGCTTCGTCTCTTCGATGTATATCACCTGACTTATATTTCTCTCTTGTGTCTCCCCTGATGTGATTATTACACGAAAGTGCACTTGGGAACTTTTCGTGTTTCATTTTCCCCGTGGACTCATAGGAATATATATATATATATATATATATATATATATATATATATATATATATATATATATATATATATATATATATATATATATATGTGTGTGTGTCTGTGTGTGTGAGTGTATACGTATATCATGCAAACTCCAACAGCCACGGTCAGCAGAAGATACAAGTGACTGCCGCTGAGGAACAACTGTTTTGAGACCATGGCCGGTCCTGCGAGGGGAAGCGAAGGTCCGGCTCCAGCATCACCAGCCACAGGACGCGGGCGGCGAGCAGCCAGCCAGCCAGCCAACCAGCCAGCCAGCCACCAACGTCTCCTCAGCTGTGGGACAACGACCGCATGAGCGCCTCCCAAGCCCCGTGTTTTCAACACAGTCTCGACGTCTGCACTTATAAATAGATAGTGTTTCTGTCTATCGTATGAATACGGGTCTTTTGGAAAAGATGATACATTAATAACCTGTTTAAATAAAGAATATATATGACTGGCTGCAGAAAATGGGCATTGATGTTAATATAAAAAAAAAAGAAGAGAATATTTATATGATCGTGGTATGGCAATTTATGGATTTTAAATAGGTTACTGAGTACGTTGCCTGACGGGCTACAGTGCAGGTCACCATCTTCTGAACTCGCTCATTTAAACCTTTGTTTAAATTTTTACAATGACACCATTATTGTCTCTATATCATTCAAACTTCATTCTAACCCCTCGATAAAGCAGATAGATTCTATAGACTTTCTATCAAACATTTTCTCCCATTCCACATCACCATATCATCCCTGGACTAACTGTCAACAATGCCCATTCAAACCCTGCAAAATTTCCAGATAAAATTCTCCATTCAACATTTGATGACGCTCCTCCTACACATTATATCATCATTCTTCTCAACAATTTTTTATCCAGAACTCCTATAAATACTTCGCAATTCTACCTACACCATAATTCTATCTATACCATACTATTCAAATATCCTCTTGAAAAAGTAATGTGAGTTTCATGGCTTATATTCGACTTTCTTAAAATCTCTTATTCAACATCATTTATTAAATGCCATTTACACTCATTCATAGAAATGCCACAAACGTATTTATTGCCATTTAATTTCTACATATTTTTTTCCTTCGAAATATCAATATAACGATCATTTTATTTTTCTAGCTTATCTAGTATTGTGTTGAATTTTAAGATAGGCACTCTTTTAAGTAGAGTACTCTTATAATGCGCAAAAAGCAACGCTAAAAATGAAAAAATATAGTGACGTCACAGCAGCCCGTCAGGCAGCTTGCTGAGGCGCCCATTTAAATCCCAAATGTTGCCATATGATGTTCATGTAAATATTACTATTTAATAGATATTCACTCCAGGCAACAAGCTTTCATGTACAGATTTTTGAGAGAAAAGACAGGGTTAGCGCGTAGCGATCACCGCAGGAGAGACAGAGAGAGAATACCCACAATAATTACAATAATGTTTTGCCAAAAAGAGTAGGGCTAACGCGTAGCGCTCACCGCGAGGAGACAGAGAGATACAAAGAAAGAGTCGTATGAGTTAACGCGTGTTGTCAAGTTTTGTGGAAGGTGGTGAGGTTGTATGACTCTGGTCTGAAAGCTAGCAGCTCCCGCGTGGGTGAGGCAGGAGGAATAAAACAGCTGCCTGGGGCAAAGGAAAGAAACTTGTCAACCACAGAAGTACTGGTTTACTGAAAACCTCTCGTTGACCCTACGATGGTAGGCAGTTGCCACACCAGCAATTTACATATATATATATATATATATATATATATATATATATATATATATATATATATATATATATATATATATATATATATAGTGCATATGAAAGCGCTCTTTCATAGATTATATAATGCACTCCAACAACAAGGATTCGAACCTAGCACCACATGCGTGGTATGCTGATCACTTTGTTGTACTGCCCATAATAGGGAAATAACCATTCGACTATGTTTTATGGTGGTGGGCGTTCATATGCACTATATTCGTGTTCATATACCTCTGCGTTGTGACAGTTAGTTCAGTAAAATTGCTGACTACTGATAATGTGAGCCTGATGGGATTCGACCGGTCTAGACCCCGTTGCTCGTGGAGGTGAGACGAATGGCATTCAGTTACTAGTAATCGAATAGTCATTTCGCTATCAAGGACAGCATAGCCGAGTGGTCAGTGTACCCAGCTGCCAAACGTATGATACGGGGTTCGAGTGCTTGCTGTTGGAGGGTATTATGTTATATATATATATATATATATATATATATATATATATATATATATATATATATATATATATGTATATATATATTTTTTTCTTTCTTTCAAACTATTCGCCATTTCCCGCGTTAGCAAGGTAACGTTAAAAACAGAGGACTGGGCCTCTGAGGGAATATCCTCAACTGGCCCCCTTCTCTTTCATACATGTTTGCAGTTTCCCTCATAAGCGAGGTAGCGTCAAGAACAGATTACTGAGTCTTTGAGGATAAAAGATCCTCATTTAGTTTTCTCCTTTCTCCCTTCATTTGGAAAGTAATACAGTAGGGAAAGTTATTGCTTAAAAATTGAATAGAGGCTAAACTCGACAAGACTTGGAACATTCTATATCTCCCATATAAAGAGTTAGAATCTATATAAAGCCCCCATTGAGAAGGGTTAGAATGTTCCCTCATGTCAAAAGTTAAAATCTATGTAAAGATCCCTTTGAGAAGAGCCATAATGTATCTATATCCCTCCTGTCAAGAGGTAGATTCTATCTATAGTCCCTGTGTCTATATGTCCCATAAATACCTCCCCCCTCCCCCATGGCAAGCTAGTTAGGTCAAATCCGTGGGTGTAAGGGAGGAAAAACGGTTCCGAGATTAAAGGATTATTTTTCATTAACTCTTTTTCTCTCATCTTTTTTAAATGCCTTTTCAGCGAAGCCATGGTCTGAAGACAATAAGTTGTGCCTTTTATTTTCTTAGGATTAAAGGGAATTCTGAATGCACGTTCCGCTGATTGCAGTCGGAGAAGATCTTTTGGCCAGTGGAGAGAGAGAGAGAGAGAGAGAGAGAGAGAGAGAGAGAGAGAGAGAGAGAGAGAGAGAGAGAGAGAGAGAGAGAGAGAGAGAGAGAGAGAGAGAGAGAGTGGCGACGATTGTAAAGAGTAAAAAAAAAAACCGAATATGTAAACAGAAAGATAAAACTCATCATTTCTTTCATCAAGTAGATGTTTCCTTCATATTTGGTTATTCCACATTCTTATTATTCTTTTGATCTCTCCTCCCTGCCATCCTTTCCATCATTCCATTTTGTAGCCATTCCACACTCCCTCCCATCATCACTCTCCCTTTATCTCTGTTTCTCTGTTCCTTCGTTCCACAAAACACTTACTTATCTCTCGATAACCAAATATTTATGTAATTCAAAGTCATACTTTCTCATCCAGGGGCAAATGCATCACACTTGGCGCATGGATCAGCGTGTTTGGCACTGATTCACGCTGGGGCCCGCCTGAGTTCGAAATCTGGGAGCCGTAGTGGGCCCACAGCCAACTTAGGTGTTCCTCTTCCCTTCGAGGCCGGTCGATACATGAGTACCTGGCTGTGGCAGGTTTGTGTGTGTGTGTGTGTGTGTGTGTGTGTGTGTGTGTGTGTGTGTGTGTGTGTGTGTGTGTGTGTGTGTGTATACAAGGTTTAGAGAAGGGACAATACGAGTGGAAAAAACCCTGTCCTTGTAACACACAAATAGTAATCACACAACATTACACAGAAACACAAACATACATATGATACTGCAGCAATGACTTATTTACCAAACGCTGTTAATACAGATGAGTTAATGGCAACTATGTTACATGGTATGTTATCATTACACATGCAACTGTGAGCCAATTACAGTAAATCATCATGAAATATCTTCGTGGACGGGACAAGAATATCAAAACGGATATCACATTATCCCGACGGAGTTTAGTTACTTCCATAACGCAGTCATATGACTTCCCCCGCCTGGTGTTTCTTCTCCTCCACCACACATGAGTATCCACTCGAAATGGACTGGAAAGCGACATACAGGATCATCTTTGGTTCCCCACATACCATCTTGGACTCCCTCCCTACCTCCAGCCATCACTTGGGACCTCATCTGACAATTTCAGAAGAAGCCACTGCACTATTCTCGCCACCGTCACCTCCTGCCTGACCAGAGATCCCTCGCCCCCTAGTCTGCAGTTCAATACCACAGCCGCATCGACTCTAGCCGAGCTCGTCCAGACCGCCATATGGACAGCCTCCATCCCTGCCACTGTGGACATCATTAATGATCGGTAGAGTGGGTTTGATACCACCTCCTCCCCTCCCTTGTAATAGCCTCTCTGTCTCTCTGTGTGTGTCTCTGTATATGTTCAGTTATCTTGTATATTTCATTCAATGAGTTATAAACATTATAATAAACAGTCAACAGAATAATAATAATTATCATTATTATCATTATCATCATTATTATTACTATCATTATTATCATTATCATTATCATTATTATCATTATTATTATTATTATTATTATTATTATTAATGTTATTGTTATTATTGTTATTATCATTATTATCATTATTACTATTATTATTATTATCATTATTATTATTATTTTTATTATTATTATTATTATTATTATTATTATTATTATTATTGTTATAATTTTTATTATTGTCATTATTATCATTATCATTACTAATTCTATCAACGTTATAATTCTATCATTAATATTATTATTATTATTGTCATTATCAATATTGATCTTCAAAAAGCATTCGATATATTTCAGCATCAAATGTTACTAGCAAAAGTAGTCATGAAGTTGTTCTTTGGTGGAGAGAAAAGTGTTTTTCTGGCTTCAAAAATTGAGTTGCGATTAACGATCAAACCTCAAACTGGTTAGACGTATCAAGTGGTGTGCCTCAGGGGTTAACCTTAGCACCGGTTTTCTTTCTCATATACATGTATATTGGAAAGGATCATTATTTTGTGCGTGATCAAGATATTCCTATGAGTCCACGGGGAAAATGAAACACGAAAAGTTCCCAAGTGCACTTTCGTAAAATGATCACATCATCAGGGGAGACACAAGAGAGGAATATAATAGTCAGTTGATATACATCGAAGAGGCGAAGCTAGGACGCCATTTGGTAAACATGTGATTGTCCAATCATATATATGTATATATATATATATATATATATATATATATATATATATATATATATATATATATATATATATATATATATATATATATATATATATATATATATATATATATATATATATATATATATATATATATATATCAATGATCTTGATAAAGGACTGCAGTATAGGATATAGAAATTCGCAGATGATACTAAGCTGGGATATGAAACTACAAGTGAACCTGAACGTTTACGGCTTCAAACTGACAGACAAACTGATGGAAGAGGCTCATAAATGAAAAGCGAATTTTAACATCGATTGGTTCAACGTTTCGCATATCTGTGGCGAAAATCAGAAGGCAAGTTGAGGCGTGAATTCTCTTGAGCTACAGAAGGAAAATGAGGATAAAGACTTGGGCGTAAGAATCTATTGTGACCTAAAGCTAAGTAAGCAATGCAGAGAAACAGCAGAAAACCGACAAAACGACTCAAATCTGTTTAGCTTAGAAAAGAGAAGGTTAAGAGGTGATCTAATACGGGTAATCAAGATTATATAAGGTTGCGATACTTTTGATCGACCAAGATGCTGAGGACTTGATTCGTTTGATGTCTGTCTTAGTAACGGATACACAATGGTGAGCCGATGTGTTTGCCTCTGAGGTCATGTACTTTTACTTCAACAGGATTATGAGCATATGGAATATCATACCAATTAGAGTGGTTGAAAGCAGCCCGGTGGATAGATTTGAGAACAGACTTGATAGATACTTCACTTCAAGTATAAGACTGACATTATTACCTGCTCCTTAGTCATATGAACAGTTGGCAGGTTATTATCTTTGAGTTATTTGTAGACCCCTTTGCCCTCACCTTACTAACCTGTGAGGTTCTGAAATCTCCCAGTATCACAAGCATCCTCGAAACATTTGCCATAGATCTCATTCACTGTATTTGGTGTGGTCTAAGTAGAATAGGCTGCCTGAAAGACTGTTTACATACGGTTATTTACAGCAGTGACCTGGGAATCGTACGAACTCCAGATACTTTGATGAAGGAAAAGGAAAAAAAGAAGATATACTGACAGTATAATAGCAGCGTAGCAAGTGTAGGTGTACTAGGATGTACGTGGACTTTGTGTCATGTGTAGTGTTGAGGCGTGGAGTGTGAGGGCAGCCAGCAAGGTTCCACAACCTCTGCCCGCAGACAAATGACTGCTGCCCCTCGTCTGTGTCATCGCCCTTATTCACTGTCCGAAAACCTGAGGTGCTGGCAGCCATTTGTTGCGAGTAAATACCATGACTTTGGGTCGTACCTGCAAACGAAGATCGTCATCACGTGCACACTTGGGGAATTATTGGTACTGTTAGGTCTATAGGTGTATAAAAATATTGCTGGGGAATGTCCGTGTTGTTATAGAGAAATTGGCGGAGTGACATCCGTGAACAAATCTAGTAGAGGAAACCAGAGCAGAAACCCCCCAGTCTGGCTTGAGCCACCGTGAGAGTGGGACGTATACCGCTCTCTTCCCCCACTCTGCCCGGACTGTTCAAGGGGCACTTTACGTGCTTGACCTGGTGGGGATTGGACTGTATACCTCACTGAATAAGAAAGATTTTGAAAAGGATATATCGTCTATCATCTTCTTTCTCGTCTGCATTATCAGGAAACTTTCAGCGAGAAAGAGAGAGACAGAGAGAGAGAGGGACGGAAAGAAAGAAAGAGGAAAAAATATATGTGAATATTCTAAGCATTTTGGTTACACACGACTGGTGGAGTCCGCTGTCGTCGCTTGGGCTTTGGCCATCCACCACACACCCCTAAACACCCTCACTGCTCACGAACGCATCATCTCAAAAAAAAATTATATATACATATATCTGATGCCAAAAAAACATGGAAATCTTTCAGTAGAAGAAGAGAACAAACTTTGACGTGGTATCAAGTGCGGGTATATATATATATAGAGAGAGATATAGATAGATATAGATATAGATATATTCTTTTTTTCTCTCTCTCTTCCTCTCATTGGTGGAAAGAAGTTTGCGTGTGTGTGTGTGTGTTTTGTGTGTGTTTGTGTATTGTGTTCGTAACGATGATGGTGCGTCGGGGGCGTGATGACTGGTGATGGTGGCGCCGTGTTGTGTGCTGCCGCTGCTGCTGCCGCTGCTGCTGCTGCCGCTGCTGGTGTTGGTGTTGCCGCTGCTGCAGTACTGCTGGCTCCTCCCGGCGCCGGCCGGCTCCAAGACTGCTATGCTAACCTGGTCAAAGCTGCTGCCATCCAGCCCTGTCCGCTCGGCCTCCCTCCGTCGTGCTTGAGGTGGGTTGATAGAGCTTTCCCGTCCCCCCATAACCCACAGGTGGTGTTATGGCTCTTTCCCGTCCCCCATAACCCCCACAGGTGGTGTTCTGGAGCTTTCCCGTCCCCCACAACCCCCACAGGTGGTGTTATAGAGCTTTCCCGTCTCCCATAACCCCCACAGGTGGTGTTATAGAGCTTTCCCGTCTCCCATAACCCCCACAGGTGGTGCTATGGGGCTTTCCCGTCTCCCACAACCCCCACAGGTGGTGTTATGTGGCTTTCCTGTTCCCCATAACCGAAAGGTGGTGTTATGGGGGCTTTCCCGTCGCCATAATCCCCTGGGGGTTATGGGGCTTTCCCGTCCCCTATAACCCCAGGTGGTGTTATAGGGGCTTTCCCGTGTACCATAACCCCCAGGTGGTGTAACGAGGCTTTCCCGTCCCCCAACAACCCCCAGGTGGTGCTATGAGGCTTTCCCGTCCCCCATAACCCCAGGTAAGTTAAGGAGCTGTCACCCCGTAAACCCCAGTATCTGAATACCCAATTGAATGTCTAAAAAAAAAAAAAAACTGTTTTGGTCTGCAGGAACAGTAGAAAAACGATAAACCATTTTCAGGTTTAACTCCCTATGGAAAAATGAAGATGAAACACACAAACCCACACCCACACACACACACTTACACACACGGACACACACACACACACACATCCACACACACACCCACACACACACACACACACACACACACACACATACACACACGCCCACACCCACACACACACACATCCACACACACACACACCTCCACACACACACCCACACCCACACACACACACACACACACACACACACACACACATACACATCCACACCCACACACACACACACACACACACACACACACACACACACACACACACACACACACACACACACACACACGGGAACCTCCAGGTTCTCTGGGGCGGATCTCCAGGAGATGTTTTATGGTCTATAAGAGTCTACACGTTCTCTGGGGGAAATCCTAGCATTCCTTTGGGGATCTCTAAGTCTCCTTAAGGGGGTATTATCTCCATACTCTCTGGGGTAAATCCTCACTTTCCCTTTGGGATCTCCAAGTTCTATAAGGGGAAGACATCTCCACTCTCTCTGGGGGATCTCTCCACGTTCTCTGGGGGATCTCCTCACAAACTTTCCCTTTCCCCTCTTTTTTTTTTTCTCTTCCTTATCTGATTTACGAGACAGATATCTGGGGCCGGAGGTGAAGTGGCGTCCCTCCTCCCCCTCGTCTTTAACTAGTCATGTCCCTTGCACATCCCCCTCCTCCCACATGCGTCCCCTCCAGGGGCCTCCCAGCTCTGCCCACACTGACCTCACCACTCACGCCCACACCTGATTTGGCCAATACAATCCTCCTCCTCCCGGGGTATAGAGGAATATCCGATATTCCTCTCGGTAAAAATATAATCCAATAAATCCAACAGCTTAAATTCGTAGACAAATCCTCAAAATCCTCTTTTCATCCTTTCTCTCTATTGACTTATTCATACATTTGACTAGTTATCTATTCATTCTTTTATTCATTCATTTATATACTAATTTCTCTGGCGTACATGGAGACGTGGGTCGTCTGCAGCTGACGATCTACCCCCGCCCTGCTGACGTACTGTAAACCCTGGCAGAAAACCCAGCGGTCACTTGTCCCAGCGCAAACAATAACGTAGTCGCTGGAATAGGTTTAATGACCCTTGTGTCTTGAGATACTGGACGCTGTATTGTTAAGGAGGGACGCTGGACGTATGGCTCAAAAGCTCGTTGTGGTGGTAATGTAGAAATAATAGTGATGGTGGGAGTAGAAGTAACAGTAGTAGTTGTAGAAGTAGGAAAGTAGTAGTAATAGTACTAGTAGAAGTAGTAGAAGTAGTAGCATTAATAGTAGTATTAGTATTAGCAGTAGTAGTGGTAGTAATAGTAGTAGTAGTAGTAGTAGTAGTAGTAGTAGTAGTAGTAGTAGTAGTAGTAGTAGTAGTAGTGTTGGTAGTATTAGTATTAGTATTAGTAGTAGTAGTAGTAGTAGTAGTAGTAGTAGTAGTAGTAGTTGTAATGCCCCATGTCCTTCCGACGATGACTTGACCTCAGGTCATTACCCCATGCAGACGGTGACCCTTATAACCCCATAACGAGAACCATGGCCCTCAGGTCACGACCCCTCTCTACTCTGACCCTGGTCCACCTGTGGAAGACCCATGACTGTGGACCACCGATGGTCCATACCTCTTTGGTCCACTCCCTCCACACAACCTCGGGACAAAAAACGCTAACGAACAACAGATTACGAGGTAAATAATGTTCAAAGTTCCTCTCCGACGATAAGCTCGTTCTAACTCAGCCTCAGGGCGTGTGTGTGTGTGTGTGTTGAGCGTCGGACACA
>NC_092252.1:16739611-16752111 GCF_036320965.1 Panulirus ornatus | reverse complement strand
CTGTCCTTCCCATATACTGTTCTCCGGCAGATAACCACGTCACGGACACTCAGGTCTTTTGTTATCTGTCCTTCGCATGTACTCCCATGTACTGTGCCCCGGCAAGCAACCTCGTCATAGACCATTAGGTCTTATATTATCTGTCCTTCCCATGTACTGCCCAGCAACTTTGCCAGCCTTCATCCACCATACGTCTAACACTGTGGATAATACGCTTACACAGAAGGCACAGTGATTTGTAAACAGACACAGAGGATAAGGTGATAGAGCGAAACACAGACGACGGTGATGAAGACAGAAAACTTGAGGACACAGACAGAAAACTAACAAAGAGGACGATACAGATTAACACAGATAAACAAGAGAGAATAACAGGTGATAAACACAAGAAAGAGTCAACAATACATAAGAGTAGCAGAGAAGACACAGCTCTAAGACAATAAGACACAAGAGATCGTGATACATCAGAGGAAGAAGAAATAGAAGATGAAAAGCTAAACATCGAGGGAGGGAAGGAGAGCTCTTCCCTCCTCCCTCCCTTCCAGCAGAATCCTGTAAGGTATAGCTTCCTGACCAGAGTCGCCCGAGGATATCCTCGAGTCCTTCAGCAGCGTGTCCAGGACAAGTGTCCTGCTATCCTACCGCACGTTAAACACGGTAGAAAAAACATGTAAGAAACAATTTACGATTGCCCGTCGGCAGTCGTCCTAGAGGGAGGAGGAGGGGGAAAAAAAATTGTCTACCAAGACAAAAATTCGGAGGAAATCTATGTACCTTGAGGGAGACGAGAGCACGGTGGCTTCTGTGGGGGTCGGGGAATCATGGAACGAAATTGGAGGACGTTCGGATGCCCCTTTTAGGGTGTAGAATCCGCCGGTATTTTCATTTACACAAGAGTACTGTCAGAGATGAGGATTTACACTTTGGGTTTTGGGTAGTCTCGTGTACACTGCCTCACGAAATCTGATTCTTAAATACGAACTTATTTCTTGCGAAGCTTTCATTTGTAATAAGGAGTATATGGCCTCCAAAGTTTATATTGAAGACGTTATGTCTTGCAGTACTATTTTTTTTTGTAATAAGGAACTTATTTCTGGCGTTGATTTTCATGGGTAGCTTGATTTCGTGGGGTGATTTATGTCAGGGTATCATTTCTTGTAACGTCTTTAGCAAGTTCCTGATTCCTTGTTAGTTGTCCGTTGTTAGATTGTCAATGGCAGAGAAGAAGACCTGCAATATATATATATATATATATATATATATATATATATATATATATATATATATATATATATATATATATATATATGTGGTTGACATGTTTACCAAATGGCGTCCTAGCTTTGTCTCTTCGATGTATATCAACTGACTGTTATATTTCTCTCTTGTCTCTCCCCTAATGATGTGATTATTACACGAAAGTGCACTTGGGAACTTTTCGTGTTTCAATTTTCCCGTGGACTCATAGGAATTATATATATATATATATATATATATATATATATATATATATATATATATATATATATATATATATATATATATATATATATATATATATATATATATATATATATATATATATATATACACATATGCGTGGCCTGGAAAACATAACACGACAATAATACATAATTGGAAAACGTGGATTGCTGTTATTATTCTCATTTAAATCGCTTGTTGGGCTAAAAAGCCGTATGACATTTTATTTCAATGAGGGGAAATAATTGACAGGAATATTCCCTGTAATTACTTCGTTCGCTTCGTTGAATGTTATGCTGATTGGCTTGTTGTAATGGGAAACATTGTTTGATATATAAGGTTCTATCTCGTATTTTGTTCTTATCTGATAAGAAAAAGATATAGTGGGTATTTCATTTTCTATTTCTGATAATGGTTGGACCAGGATTTGATATGATCTATATTTTTCAACAGGGTTGGCATGAAACAGGAGTTTGAATCTTAATGTTGTTTTCTATTTGTAATGAGCGTTGAAGACCATTGGTTTCTATCTGGTTTCTTTGTCAGTCAGCAGGAGGAGAAAAAGATATAGTGCAGTAGGAATGAAAGATGTAGATGCTTGGGTTCAATCATGTGGTTTCTCTATCAGTCAGTTTAAGCAGAGGGTTGAAGGCGTTTGGTTTCTATCATATGGTTTCTGTAACAGGGAGCAGACGAAAATAAGTGCTGAAAATGCTAGGTTTCTATCATCTATCGTCTCCAGCAGTCAATAGGAGAAGTCAGTAGTACATTAATGAGGTTTCTATCGTCTGCTTTCAGTAGTTTTCAGTAGAAGAAAACAGTGATATGTTAATTACATTTCTATCTTCTGGTTTCTAATCACTTTCAGCAGAAGAAGAAACGAGCACTGTGTTAATGAGTTTTCTATCCGGTTTCAATCACTTTCAGCAGAAGGAGGAGAAATCAAGACTGTATTAACTAGGTTTCTATCGTCTGGTCTCTGTAGCTTCCAGTAAAAGGAGCAGAAAACAATGCTATATGAATGGGGTTTTTATCGTCTGGTTTCTCTTGTCAGTCACTGAAAGCAGACAGAGCCACACCACAGTATGAGTGAGAGGTGGAGACGGTTTTGTGCCTGTCATGCGCTGTCCTCCGCAACTCAGTGGAAATAGACAGTTAGTGTAATTATATGCCCGAGGGAGGAGGTGACAGAATAATCCCTCACTTTGTCTAGCGAAAGAAAGATAGAAAAATATAAAAAAAAGGGTTTGATTAACAGAAAACGCGCCTTTCATTATATCAAGTCCGTTGGAAAAGTTATATTAGGCGTTCTTAATCATCCCTTTAAGGGTTCGTAAATATTCCTTTAGGCATTCTTAGCCGTCCCTTTAGGCGTCCTTAATCATACATTTTAGGGTTCTTAACCATACCTGTAGGTGTTTTTAACCCTACCTTTAAGAGCTGTTAACGCTACCTTTAGGTGTTCATAACCCTACCTTTAAGGACTCTTAACCCTCTCTTTAGGCGCTCTTAATCATCTTTTTAAGCATTTGAACCATCTCTCTACCTACAGGTAGTTTGATCTAAACGAGGACCAAATATAAGTTTCATACATCCTCTGGTAAATCATTGGAAGATATTTTCAACAGTTTTCCTATTTCAAGGTGATGATGGCTTTCAACTCCCTGTTGTTTTAAATCCATTATATTAGCACAAAGGAAGGAGACATATCGCTCGGGAAATATAAATTTATCATCAGTGAAATACAGAGGAACAATAAAGATAAAATGATCGGAAATGATATAGCTAACAGGACGATATTGCTCAGTTGACAAGATAAATGCAAATTTTTTGCGAGCCAACTGCGGGGCCAAACTCACAGCATGCCATCCAGTTTCCAGTATTAATTTGAATATAATTTGAATGTACAAGATTATTACTATCATTTTACCGGAAAAAATGGAGTAACTTAATTTTTGGAAAGTTAGGTTCACACACACACACAGACACACACAGACATACAAACACACACACACACAGAAGTGGTAGAGTGGTAGAGGATGTGTGGATCAGGTGTTTGCCTTGTAGAATGTGTGTGAGAAATAGAGAAACAGATGGACTTGTATTTGGCTTTCATGACTCAGGAGAAGGCATATGATAGGGTTGATAGAGATGCTTTGTGGAAGGTCTTAAGAGTATATGGTGTGGGAGGTAAGCTGCTAGAAGCAGTGAGAAGTTTTTATCAAGTGTGTAAGGCGCGTGTACGAGTAGGAAGAGAGGAAAGTGATTGGATGCCAGTGAAGGTCCACCTGCGGCAGGGGTGTGTGATTTCCCCCATGGTTGTTTAATCTGTTTATGGATGGAATGGTTAGGGAGGTAAATGCAAGAGTTTTGGAGAGAGGGGCGAATATGCAGTCTGTTGGGGATGAGCGGGCTAGGGAAGTGAGTCAGATGTTGTTCGCCGATGATATAGCACTGATGGCTGATTCGAGTGAGAAACTGCAGAGGTTGGTGACTGAGTTTGGAAAAGTGTGCGAAAGGAGAAAGTTGTGAGTAGATGTCAGTTAGAGCAAGATTATTGTATTACCACACATCTCTCTTACCCTATCATTACTTACTCGATCAGACCACCTCACACCACATATTGTCCTCAAACATCACATTTCCAGCACATCCACCCTCCTCCGCACAACTCTATCCATAGCCCACGCCTCGCAACTATACAACATATATATATATATATATATATATATATATATATATATATATATATATATATATATATATATATATATATATATATATATATATATATATATATATATATATATATATATATATATGTGTGTGAGTGTGTGTGTGTGTGTGTGTGTGTGTGTGTGTGGACGCCTCTGTATAACATAGCTAACGGTGCAGACTTATTATCTTAAATCTACATGTACTTCATCTGTATCTTAGAAATTTTAAAATTCTTAACGTTAGTTCTCTTTTCTCTATTTTTACCCCTCTTTCATCTGAAGTTAAATGCACGTTCTCTTTTCTTCTTCCTTTGACAGATCTTTCTGGTCTTCAGCCAAAGTCATTTCTACCATCTTCTGTCGCTTCTGTGGCAACGCTTTTCTCTCACTTTTCCGTCCTGACGGTACCATAGCTGCCTCTCCCACTGACGGTGCAGCTCACTTTAATTTCTCTTTTCCCCTTCAGCTCTACCTCAGATAAGTCTAACATCTCCTCATCCCCTGATGCTCCCCTTACTAATCCTATGCTTCTGTCTACCATTTCTTCGTACAATCTAAAGAGCACTTTTATCTTTCAGCACAAGTAAGGCGTATGACACCAGATGGCCTCCCCTCCTCGTGTTGTTGTATCTCTGCTTGCTCTTCTGTTCCGCTTCTGCTTAAAATCCAAAAAAAAACTTTTCCCTTCGTCTCCGAATCTTTCCTAAACTTCTCCTTTTTCCCCAAACGTCTTGAGTCTCACAGTCTTTTCCTTTGATGATGAGGATGGCTTTCGCAAGGGAAGATCCACCGGTGATATCATCTCTTATCTTACCGGTTATCTCCTCTGGGAGACTTCGGGAAATCCTGTGTTGTAACGCTTGATATATAGAAAGTTTTGGACCGGGTGTATCACGAGAGGTTTCATCTTTATCCTTCTCTCTTTTGGCTCTTCTCTCGCACATCGACCTTCCTCTCTGGCCGCTTTATGTCCGGAATTGTCACTGGATCAACTATCTTCCTGTTACCCTATCAAGCGGTGTCCCTCAGGACCCTGCTCTGTCTCCTACACTCTCCTTTCTTCAACAGATTCGCTCATATGGTGACGTTTCAACGATTCATTCTTCCTATTACCTTCAGATCCGTTCCATACGAACTCTCTTGCTCGATTTGCATCTTGTGTCGTCATAACTCCCCTCTGTAATCTTAGACTTGGACAGGCTATCCACTGTGGCTTACTTTTGAAGCGTATTAGGCCATATTCCTGCGTACCTCCCTTTCTAAAACTCCTCATTACTTTGGCATACTTTTATGGTTGTGTTACATCAGTGCGAAATAAACAATAAACATACTTGGTATAGTTCTAGAGTCTAAACAAATCTTGAAAATCTGATGTTTAGATAGAGATGCGCTTCTCTATACAGACCCTGACCTTAATTCATCCATTCCTCTACCCCTATAACTCGCCCCAGTCTCCTCATACATCCACATTCCACCTTCCGTATGGCACACACTTTACCCACACCCACACCGCTTCGCTAAATCTCTATCACTACTTTCCCCACTCCCTCAATTTCAATTGCTTTCACCTGTGTCATTCTTCACTCCATCTCCTTTAGTATCTCTGCACACAAATCACCCTCTCATACTTGCTCACTTTCACTACTTCTTGAACACATATGTCTTTCTATCATATTTTTCCTAATATGACCACAACTTTCACATGCAACCTCCACCATGTAGTCATCTCGGTCAACATGTTCACATCTTCCAATCTCTCTTTTGTCATGGTTGTCGATTAGCATATGATCCAATGATTCCCTTTGGCTCCAACCCCCCATTTTTCCTCATGTTCTTTACGCACATCGTTTGAAACCCAGTATTTCCTGTCGTCACTTATTGATCATCGTGTGACTCTGAAAAGCTTTTCTTCTTTTTCATTAACTTCAAAGTCTTCATACCTTCCAACTATGCCCTCATCAGGAGCATCATCCTAGCACTAAGATTCGATTCCTTGCACCAAGATTCGATCCCTTGCATCAAGATTCGATCCCTTTCATCAAGATTCGATCCCTTGCATCAAAGCTATCCAACCACACATTCAACTCAGACGAAAAGGTACTTTTCATCATTTTCACTCCCCTCTCGTAGTCCAGTTTCATTCTACCACAAATCAGTGTAGACTTCACTTCCATAAACTCTCTTACACAGTCCGACAACCCTTTCTTTATGAGGAGTGTCGCTTCTTCTTCTGTCTCGATCCTTTTATTAACCCTGGATTGTACCCCGATGAACATCCTCGAACCATTCTACCAGTCCTTCATCTTGGTTGTACTCAGGCTCCTCTCGTCAGACATACAACATATCTCTGCTTTCTTTTCATTCTCGTCAGGTCCACGCGCATTCAGACACCCTGGCCTCTGAGCCCCCGAGGTCAAATCCTGCTTGCCTTTTCCCGCCTTAGCGAGCCAGAGACAGGAACAGATGACTGAGCCTTCGAGGAAAATATCTTCGCTTTTGTTCCTCTTGTTTCTTATTTCTGGAAAATAGTAATAGAGCAATAGAGGATTTCCAGGATCTCCACGTCCCCTTCCGTATTAGTCGCTTTCTACGACACGGGGAAGATATACTCATGGTATTGTTTATTCATATATATATATATATATATATATATATATATATATATATATATATATATATATATATATATATATATATATATATATATATATATATATATATATATATATTCCTATGAGTCCACGGGGAAAATGAAACACGAAAAGTTCCCAAGTGCACTTTCGTGTAATAATCACATCATCATATATATATATATATATATCTGAATATTTGAGCAATGGAGACAAGACTTCATTTACTAAAATACCTCAACAATTCGTAATGACCAAAAGAAGACATGAGAGGCACTCGACCACTCGCGTGTATCATCATTCAAACGTAACTTACATTTGACAATAGTTCGACGACGTTGGTCGTCACCTTAGGAACGTTACCTATACACTTCTCTCTCGTGAGTTCCTTCCCTTCTTATCTATGGATGTGCTTCACAAGGTCTCACCTCTGGAGCGACTCCAAATCCTCGACTTGTTAAAAAAAAGTGCGATCTGTAAACATCGCTCTCGGGGTTTGGGGCGTTAAGGGCGCGATCTCAATCCACAGCCACTATTTGCAGCTCGGGGGTCTGGTCCATTAGAGAGTGCCATTATTGTAGTCTGGCCTGTGCTTACCGTGAGCAATGGACGGTATAGGGCTCAGTATCGCGGCCATTACAACCATTAGGTCTGGGTTACTGGACCAGGTGGAGTACTGGACTTATCTGTGGTCACAGATGGACCCCACAGACCACTCGCTGACTGGTCGATATTTGAACCCTCGGATGGTCGATATTTAAACCCTCAGATGGTCGATATTTGAACCCTCAGATGGTCGATATTTAATAACCAATAATAAGACTGACCCTTGGCCTGTTTCTTATAGGTTATATATTTCATGGTAGTTCAAGATATCTTTCCCAACAGCATATGATATTTTTTGGCCATTTTCCCGGTGATTTTAGACAGATATTTTTCAAGGGTCGTGTGTGTGTGTGTGTGTGATATGTATTCTGTTGGTACATATACATTTGTTGCTTCAGTTGCCAAGTGGCATGTCCATTGTCGAGGTAAATATACACCTTTTTCATATGCTATTAGAATAGAAATTGACTTTAAATATTTTAGTATGAAATGAATTTACTTATTTCATTGTGTAAATATATAAGTATATATATATATATATATATATATATATATATATATATATATATATATATATATATATATATATATATATATATATATATATATAAATATATATATATATATATATATATATATATATATATATATATATATATATATATATATATATATATATATATATATATATATATATATATATATATATACATATATATATATATATATATATATATATATATATATATATATATATATATGTATATATATATATATATATATATATATATATATATATATATATATATATATATTTTCATATGTGTCCGCCGTTTCCCGCGTACTATGTAGCGGCAGGAACAAATGAAGAATGGCCTCATTTTCTTACATGCACTCTCGTTTGTCATGCAAAATATACCGAAACAGAAGCCAGCAATCCACAGAAAAAAATCTCACGGACGTTTTCGTGGTTTCTCCTTCCCACATCATTATCCCTGGTTCAGATTACTGACGTCACGTCGTCTCCTGTGTACCATATTGATCTATTTCAGCCTAACCCATGCGTTCCTCGCACCCTCCTGCATATTTAGGCTCCGATATCTCAAAGCATCCTTCACTCCATCCTTCCATTTCCTCATTGGTTTACTACTTTTCCTTGTTCCCTATAATTCTGATATGCATCCTTTCTCAGTCATCCTTTCCTCACTCATCCTCTCAGTGAGTCCAAACCATTTAAGCATACCTTTTCAAGTCTCTCATACATATCCCTCATACTATTTCCCCTTTCTCTAATCCTATGACCTCTTATTCGATCAACCCTCCTCACACCGTATACATACACCGTAGTATACCTTTCTGCCCCAGAATTCTCTTCAGAGCTCCCTCACCGCTCTGGAAGCTGGCTACATTCAGTAGCCAGAACTACAGGTCAGTAAGGGCCTTTACTCTCCTCGGTTTCAAAGTTGCATCTTGGGCCTGAAAGATCTTGTGGTATGTTGACAATGTAATGCTATTGGCGTCCAGAACGTAGATGAGAAAGCGTAACTAGTACATGCCTGGGAATATATACATAGGCTGGTGTATGTTTGGAGGAGGTGCAGGTGTTTAGTGCACAGGTGTAATTTTCTTTAAGCTTTGTTGTGAAGAATAGATTGTACGTAATGTGTCTTTCTGGGTTGGTAGCATTTTGTGAAGAAGTGAGTACGTCAGGTTTAGCTGAGGTTGTATTAGATGTGTTCTCGATTCGTCTTGCAAGTGTTAAATGTCTGTGGTTTTTAGGCACCGGTGATTGTTTCGGGTGCTCTGTTTTACGTGGCTTCCAATTTTGTTATACTGTTTTAGAGAAAGTGAATGACCAGGCCAGGGAGACATATAAGGAGCTGATGAATCGTTTGGTGAGGAAACTAAAGGAAAAACTTTCGTGTCCAAAACTGTTGCCGGTAAGTGTTCTGAGGGTACATCATTTTTCTACGGGCTTTTGTGATGAGGTTTAGGATGTGGGGTAGCAAATGTCATGTTGTGTCGTATGTGATACGTGGTTTAGTTGTGATTTTCATATTGAGGAAGTGGTTGATAAAAAAGGTTATGAGAGGGAGCAAGTTGGATTAGCGCCTGTCAGAAGTTAAGAGAATGGTGTTGGATATCTGGAGTGTTGCAGACATTTGATTTTTAGTGAGCCAGTGTTCTAAATGAGTGATGTCGTGTTTTATGTTTATGGTTGCTTGAGTGGCGTCAGGATGCTGGGATGTGGTTGTGAGGTCATTTGCATATGAGAGGGCTTTGAGGTAGTGGTCTGCAGGAGGAGACGGGAGGTTGTGTAGCAAGAGACGGAAGACGAATGGAGGAAAAACTGTTCTCTCGTTACTCCGCTCCAGAGCTCGAGAAATTTGGAGGTGAAGCCTATGCAACCTACTTGGCACCAGGCTATGGAAATGGCCAACCAATTTTTTTTTTGTTTCGTTATTTATATGGTGAATGATGTCAAGAATATTTCATGTAAGGATATTCCAGGGGACTGTGTCAAATGCTTTACTGATGTTTATTGCCACTCGTGCAGTGCGGGAAGGTGTTGATGATCATTGAAGACATCTAGAATGTGTGGGGAGAGGTTTGTGTGAAGTATGATATATATACATATATATATATATGTATATATATATATATATATATATATATATATATATATATATATATATATATATATATATATATATATACATATATATATATATATATATATATATATATATATATATATATATATATATATATATATATATATATATATATATATATATATATATATATATATATATATATATATACATATATATATATATATATATATATATATATATATATATATATATATATATATATATATATTATTCTTTTTTTTATCATACTTTGTCGCTGTCTCCCGCGTTAGCGAGGTAGCGCAAGGAAACAGACGAAAGAATGGCCCAACCCACCCACATACATATGTATATACATACATGTCCACACACGCACATATACATTCCGATACATCTCAACGTATACATATATATACACACACAGACATACATATGTACACATGTACATAATTCGTACTGTCTGCCCTTATTCATTCCCGTCGCCAGCCCGCCACACATGAAATGACAACCCCCTCCCCCCCGCATGTGCGCGAGGTAGCACTAAGAAAAGACAACAAAGACCACATTCGTTCACACTCAGTCTCCAGCTTTCATGTATAATGCACCGAAACCACAGCTCCCTTTCCACATCCAGGCCCCACAGAACTTTCCATGGTTTACCCCAGACACTTCACATGCCCTGGTTCAATCCATTGACAGCACGTTGACCCCCTGTATACCACATCGTTCCAATGCACTCTATTCCTTGCACGCCTTTCACCCTCCTGCATGTTCAGGCCCCGATCACTCAAAATTCGATGGCACAAGAATTCGATATTCATGTGAATGACTGGGGCACCTGTCCTTAATATTGCTGAAACCATCATAAAATCTTTTGCTCTAAAGTGATTTATATTTTGTGAAGTAATCAATGAGACATATGGAAATCACTCAATGAAACAAGAAGACTTCGCGTGGAGTGAAAGGATTTCTTTATCCCGTTGGTACATAGCAAGTCCCTAGCCCATGACGGGGCTATGCCACTGTTCCTCGTTCTATAGAAAAGCTTAGAGAGAAGAATTGCCCAGATGGATGATGACACAGACACAGAAACAGAGATTATGAGAAGGAAAGGAAAACGGATGTTTCCAATGAGAGATTATGAGAGTAAGATCCAGTTGGGAGATTATGAGAAAGACGAAGAGAGCTCCAAATGGTTCCAAATGAGAGTCAATGAGAGAGGAGGGTGAGGTAGGTTGAAAGATTATGAGAAAAGTAATATGATTCTAACTGAGAAATGACCAAAAGGGAAAGGCTAAGACGACTCCAAATGAAATATGAACCAAAGGGAAAGACAAAGACGACTCCAAATGAGAAATTACGAGAAAGAGAGATGTGAGAGAAAAAGAGAAAGTTCGAAATGAGGGATTATGAGGCGAGGAAAGGAAAGTTCGTAAAGAACTGGGTGAATGTGTGTGGTTGGATCGTTAGGGTAGAGGAAAACATTTTGCAAAACTTACAGCGTTCATTATACATCCCAGACCTGTAATCCTGTCCAGATATGCGAGAATATTAAGTGCTTGGATGCCCCGGCCTGAAGTGCCTGGATGCCCTGGTCTGAAGTGCCTGGATGCCCTGGCCTGAAGTGCTTGGATGCCCCTGCCTTGGATGCCCTGGCCCGAAGTGCTTGGATGCCCTGGCCTGAAGTGCTTGGATGCCCTGGCCTGAAGTGGTTGGATGCCCTGGTCTGAAGTGGTTGTAAGAGTGCCTGGGGTGAAGTGCTTGTAGGAGGCCCTGAGTTGAAGTGGCAGTGGTTCGTGGCTCTGGCCTGAGTGAGTAAGACCTCACTGGTGTCTGATTCATGGGACGGGAAGCCATTAATACAGTGAATTATGATAGCGGACGAGACCCCTCTCCTCTGTATGAACAGACTGGTAACCAACACTGTTACTTGTACATTATGCTGAGCCAAACATGACTTCCGTGTGTCGGTTGGAGGTGGAATTGGGCTATATTCAGTATGAGAGTTGGTTTGGCGTTCTAATTGGCATGAGGGAGAGAGAGAGAGAGAGAGAGAGAGAGAGAGAGAGAGAGAGAGAGAGAGAGAGAGAGAGAGAGAGAGAGAGAGAGAGAGACTTGATTCTGTCAATGTTCCCTGCGTCTCAGCTCCATAATTTCTGGCAGGCTCCCAGAAATTTAGGGTTGAGTCTGTCTCGCTCCCATAAGTTGCATCTTTACTTCAGTCATTGATACATACATATATATATATATATATATATATATATATATATATATATATATATATATATATATATATATATATATATATATATATATATTATCCCTGGGGATAGGGGATTAAGAATACATCCCACGTATTCCCTGCGTGTCGTAGAAGGCGACTAAAAGGGGAGGGAGCGGGGGGCTGGAAATCCTCCCCTCTCTCTTTT
>NC_092252.1:16697111-16737111 GCF_036320965.1 Panulirus ornatus | reverse complement strand
ACACGGTGTTCGTGTTACAAGCACGACCTCTGGTAGCGTTCGTGTTACATCAACGACCACATGATGTTTGTGTTACAAGCACGACCTCTGGTAGCGTTCGTGTTACATCAACGACCACATGGCGTTCGTGTTACAAGCACGACCTCTGGTAGCGTTCATGTTACATCAACGACCACATGGTGTTCGTGTTACGAGCACGACCTCTGGTAGCGTTCGTGTTACAAGGACGACCTTCAGTAGTGCTCGTGTTCCAAGGACGACTTCCAAGTAATGTCCGTGTTACAGAGAGGACCATCACTGGTGTCCTTGGGAATATGTGTCCCTGTGTTTATGTCTCTGTAGGCGTCTTGATGTGCATGACATTAGGTGTGTATACCGTCATTCGTCCATGACTACACCTTCATGGCGCGGGCTGGGACATCCTCCCCCCCAGCAAAAGGCCACTTTGCGTGGAAGAGTGAGAAAGAAAGAAAGAAAAAGAGAAAGACAGTGATTATTCTTAAAGGTGGCAAGGTCAGATGAAGAGGGAAAGATCAAGGGAGGGAGAGGATTGCACAGCTTAGCTAGCTAGATGGAGGGAAGAAGAAGAAGAAGGAGGAGGCAGGTATCATAACGGTTAAGCCTTGAGTGGCTGGTCTCTACACAGTAACTGTAGGAAGCAGCGGTGGTGTATGTGTGTGAGAGAGAGAGAGAGAGAGAGAGAGAGAGAGAGAGAGAGAGAGAGAGAGAGAGAGAGAGAGAGAGAGAGAGAGAGAGAGAGAGAGAGAGAGAGAGAGAGAGAGAGAGAGAGAGAGAGAGAGAGAGAGAGAGAGAAGAGCCACCGTTTCGCGCGATCGTATCCATGGCTTGGCGTCACACGTTGGACGGGGGTGTCGAACCAGGGTCTTCATAATAGTAAGCTTGAGGGAGGGGGGCCACAGCCTGGCCATGGCCGACCGACGCTCCACACGACGCTGGGTGCTGGCGGGAGGTGGTGGTGGTGGTGGTGCAACTGGCTCCCTTTACTGATATTCTTCTAACTTAGAGTCCTACCTGGCATGGGTCCAACCTCAGGGAGGGGGAGAGAGAGAGAGAGAGAGAGAGAGAGAGAGAGAGAGAGAGAGAGAGAGAGAGAGAGAGAGAGAGAGAGAGAGAGAGAGAGAGAGAGAGAGAGAGAGAGAGAGAGAGAGAGAGAGAGAGAGAGAGAGAGAGAGAGAGAGAGAGAGAGAGAGAGAGAGAGAGAAGCAACGTCTATATGAAGTGTATACATACATATGTGCTTAGGTCTGTATATGTGTATACAAATGTGTATGTGTGTTTGTGAACATGGAACCATATATTATACTCCTAGGTGAAAACACACACACACACACACACACACACACACACACACACACACACGCGCACACCCACACACACACACACACACACGTGTGTGTGTGTGTGTGTGTGTGTGTGTGTGTGTACGCATGCGTGTTGCTCTTAAGCAAGTTGCTATATCAATTGGCCGCAACCACTGCAAGCCCAGCCTACCAAGCTCTGGGTGTGGAGGGGTCCTTCTCCCACTCCACCTCAATAAACCACAACTGTCTTAAAGGAGACCCACTCTACCGTCCCCAGCCCACCCACTCTACCGTCCTCAGCCCACCCACTCTACCGTCCCCAGCCCACCCACTCTACTGTCCCCAGCCCACCCACTCTACCGTCCCCAGCCCACCCTCCCTACCGTCCCCAGGAGACAGGAGAGCAGCGTCTACCGAACTTCTGCCAGGCAGAAGCTGTCTGTGGCCAGAATGTATATAGATTGTGCCTCCCTTGCCTTACTCTGCCTTAATGTAATGATCACAATAGTTTGAGTGGCTCTTCTGGCTGAACTCTACTGGGGAACTGTACTGCAGACTTCAGATTCGCGAAAGAACATTGTAAATGAACTGAAAATCCTAATCCTGGCTTTTTCTATTTTCTTCCTCTTAGTTTTGTGGATGAGGCTAGATAAGATAACAGCCTCTGTACTGTTCTATAATCTAGTATTTCTAGTTTGCAGTCCCTATTGAGATAAAGTATTCTACAACCACGTAAAGAAAAGCGTAAGTGTTTGAATCTACAATGTCAGTATTTGTAGAGGTGATTGGTTATAGGGCAATATCTAAGAATTGTGCTCCTAATTTGTTTCGTAAGAACTACATGTTCAAGTATTATAGAAATCTATAGAGTACACGATAGGTCACACATTACCAAGGGTTATAAACATAATGATTGTGTAACTTTGAACTGATAGATGCTTCGAACTCACGAGGCGCCAGCCTTTGAGATCGAACAGAAGCCCAACTTCATTTTGATAATTTACGTTACCTTATATTACTTCAACCTTGTACATGTTACCCTCATCCTCTCCCCATCTCCCCTTACTGTCTCTCACGACATTACTCGACCCTCTCATGGAGGGTCCAGTCCACACCTGCAGAGGGTTTCGAAGGCGTGTACTGATCGTGATGGTAGGTCTGAGAGGCAGTATATATATATATATATTGCATATTGTTCTGACAGATGTTGCCAGCATCCCAGCTGGTCGAGAATATATTAAACTATCAATATGGAAATGGTGATAATTCTGTAGCCAACGTTGAACACTAGTCTGGCAACACATTCATGTACAAATCTATTCTTTTTGAGAAAATTTGTAATTTAAGAACCATGCGATTTGAGAACCTCCCAATCTGAATATATCAAAACAGTGTCTCATTTGGAATCATACCGGCAAAGCTTTTCAATTTGGTTCTCCATATTGTTCATCAGTATCTGGCTTTGTGATTCAGAGAATCATAAAGGTTATTAAGCAGTGGGGGATATATTAGGCGCGTCCTCAGGGGTTGGGAAATACATGTGCTACAGGACAGGTATTGCATGAAACGTTAATACAGAAGTAGATACAGAATGGACGGTACGTTACCATTTCCCTGTCATCTCACGAGAAATACGTTCCGTTCCATGTGTTCCTTTCCATTACGCTGACTCCGTTCGTTCTGTAGTGTATGTGTTGCTCCGTTGCATATCTTGACCTGTGTGTGTGGTTCCATTCCATCCCTTACGCTGGCACCATTTCCGTTCCGTTCCGTGTGCTTCTATCCGTTCCTCGTGTTCTGTTAACTTTGTATTTCATTCCGTTTTGTCTTCCATTTCCTTCTTGATTCTCCTTACGACTCATGTGCTTAGCTCTGACCACTCCATCTGTTTATGCATTTCTGTCTTTATCTGTCTGTCTTCCTCTCTGTCTCCGTCTCTCTGTCTCTCTGTCTCTCTACCACATGATATTTGTATAAATGCTGAAAAACAACGCAACGTTTATATTCATTTTTTTCGAAAAAAAGTTGATAATTGATGTTATTAAAATTGCAGGTCTCGAAACCACACACACACACACACACACACACATAAATATATTTATATATATATATATATATATATATATATATATATATATATATATATATATATATATATATATATATATATATATATATATATGTATGTATAATTCTCCTATGCGAGTGACTCCACAAAAGATCATCAAGGTAAAACATTAAGATAAAATTATACTGTGAAAGAAAAAATAAGGAAAATTCTACGAAAGGACGAAAAAAAACAGACAAGAAATGTGTATTGTGTATATAAGGAAAAGACGTTACGTGTGGCCTGGCAGCTCAGGTGTAATGAGTCAAGAAGTAAGACCAGCAATCCAGACACGGAGGGTGTGTAAGATGGTTCCTGGCCATCACTTCAACACTCCTGCGTCAGGAGGGTAGTGCTTCCCTGGGGCAGCTGCTCTACCTTACATAAAAGGTACCACACACACACACACACACACACACACACACACACACACACACATAACCCCTATCCACCGCGACCTATACATATAGCCCCCATACATAACGTTCATCAGGTGTTTCCCATACATCATCTCCGTCACCGACTCATATGTAACCTCCATAACCACCCCATACATAACAGCACTAAGCGTCCCTCCACGTACATACACATTGCTAGCATCACCACCGCCCCCTGAGGGCTGGACAAGGCCCCAGGGGAAACAGCTGACTATTGTTTTCCTGAACTTTTTATCAAGCTAAACGTTGTTACGTGGGGGACCTTGAGAGAGAGAGAGAGAGAGAGAGAGAGAGAGAGAGAGAGAGAGAGAGAGAGAGAGAGAGAGAGAGAGAGAGAGAGAGAGAGAGAGAGAGAGAGAGAGAGAGAGAGTAATGACAAAGACAGATAACAAAAGGGCCATGTCTAGCTTACACTGATATAACTTACATTTTTCAGCTTCTGTTTCTAATCTAAATGGACGAATTAAGTGTAAAGTAGCACAAAAAGGCTTTCCCTCCTCCCGCCACTCCCTCCACTCCCTCCAGCAATAAGGGCTGGCATGGATGAGCAGTGAAAAAAAAAAGAAGGTAACATGCATAAGTGAAGTAAACCTGCATAGACTTTAATAGGAAAGAGCGATAGGGAAAATTAAGCCACTGAATGTTGATGTTGGGTTTGCTTCGTTTATTGCTGCTATGTCATATTGTCTATATTTTAGAATGATACTGACAGCAACTCCATGATCCTTCTCCTCACTTGCTTTAGGGAACAGATTTCCAAACACTGGATTGTCGTGTTCATTCTTATCTCCTAGGTGAGGATGAACAGCTGGGTTGACTAAAACAGACTTCCACAACCAGGATTCGAACTCCGGGTGGCCCGTACATGCGTCATGGTCAGCAACGCTAACCGCCACACCACGGAGGTCCATTTAGTGATCAAAATTCAGAGCAACGATGTACAGGGAGTTTTTCAAACTATAGGCCCTGCTGCCAACAGCCATCCATGCCTGATGGTGGGAGACTCGTCCAGAATACACACACACACACACACACACACACACACACATATATATATATATATATATATATATATATATGGATTTCCAGCCACCCGCTCCCTCCCCTTTTAGTCGCCTTCTACGACACGCAGGGAATACGTGGGATGTATTCTTTCTCCCCTATCCCCAGGGATAATATATATATATATATATATATATATATATATATATATATATATATATATATATATATATATATATATATATATATATATATATATATATATATATATATATATATATATACATATATATATATATACAGCGAGAAACACATGAAGATATCTGCAAGGATATTAAACATGTAATTAAAGAGAAGAGAAAGAGAAAATATCAGCATAGGCGTAAAGATGACAGCTCAGTAGAGGCGCGTGAAAGGGAAAACGAGACAATGAAAACCTGACTCAAGGAAGAGAGAAAGAAAAAGAGAGGAAAAAAAGAGAGAATTGTTATCGACTTTGGAGGCCCATGACTTGAGCTGGGGACGAACCACCTGGAGATGAGAGAGAGAGAGAGAGAGAGAGAGAGAGAGAGAGAGAGAGAGAGAGAGAGAGAGAGAGAGAGAGAGAGAGAGAGAGAGAGAGAGAGAGAGAGAGTAGTGAGAGAGATCCCTTTCCTTCCATTGTTCGCACTCAGCAGAGGTAAATAATGCCACCTGCAGAACACCCCCCTGTATACCACAGCTGGTGCAGAGCAAACCCCTGTATACCACAGCTGGTGCAGAACACACCCTGTATACCACAGCTGGTGCAGAACAAACCCCTGTATACCACAGATGGTGCAGAACACACCCTGTATACCACAGCTGGTGCAGAGCAAACCCCTGTATACCACAGATGGTGCAGAACACCCCCTGTATACCACAGCTGGTGCAGAACACCCCTGTATACCACAGCAGGTGCAGAGCAAACCCCTGTATACCACAGCTGGTGCAGAACACACCCTGTATACCACAGCTGGTGCAGAGCAAACCCCTGTATACCACAGCTGGTGCAGAACACCCCCTGTATACCACAGCTGCTGCAGAACACCCCCTGTATACCACAGCTGGTGCAGAACACCCCCTGTATACCACAGCTGGCTGCAGAGCAACCCCTGTATACCACAGCTGGTGCAGAGCAAACCCCTGTATACCACAGCTGGTGCAGAGCACCCCTGTATACCACAGCTGGTGCAGAACACCCCCTGTATACCACAGCTGGTGCAGAACACCCCCCTGTATACCACAGCTGGTGCAGAACACACCCTGTATACCACAGCTGGTGCAGAACACCCCTGTATACCACAACTGGTGCAGAACACCCCCTGTATACCACAGCTGGTGCAGAGCACCCCTGTATACCACAGCTGGTGCAGAACACCCCCCTGTATACCACAGCTGGTGCAGAACACACCCTGTATACCACAGCTGGTGCAGAACACACCCTGTATACCACAGCTGGTGCAGAACACACCCTGTATACCACAGCTGGTGCAGAACACACCCTGTATACCACAGCTGGTGCAGAACACCCCCCCTGTATACCACAGCTGGTGCAGAACACCCCCCCTGTATACCACAGCTGGTGCAGAACACACCCTGTATACCACAGCTGGTGCAGAACACACCCTGTATACCACAGCTGGTGCAGAACACTGCCGCTTGTTTTTGAAAAAAAAAATACCTGACCACTAGCATTATTTCCACCTAGATCACCGAAATGAGGCGCTGGTATGATCCATCAGCTGATGTGGGGCATTGTTTACATATATCAGCTGACCTGGAGCACTGTTTGCACCCAAAATGTTGATGTAAACTATTGCTGAAGCTAGATCGTGATGCCTCTTTGTATTTACAGCCCAAACAACCATATTGTAACGAGTCAAACTGTCCCTCACGGACAAACTGTCCTTTGCCTACCATCACCAACCCGTGTATCCGAAACTTGTTGAACCGATGCGAAAAATCTTTGAAAAGTATTTTCTATAGAGCAGATGTTCGTGAGTCTCGGGCTAAAATCTAGTCTCTTCTCAATCGTCGATTCTTTTCTTCTTCTTCTTCTTTTTCTTCTTGTTCGTAGTGTATATGTTGACTGTGGAGGAACTTAGATTTATTCCAGTGGCTCGTGGCTCGTGGTTTGTTATGACGTACGTGGCTTAGTGAATGTTTGAAGATTATATGACAGGGTTGCTATATGTTTGATCGGTTCTATTCAAAAATTGGAAAATCTCTCACTTTTAAGTCACTGTGTGTGTGTGTGTGTGTGTGTGTGTGTGTGTCTGTCTGTCTGTCTGTTTCTCTCTGTTTCCTAGAGTCGGAAATAATGTGCATCTTTGACTGTCTGTCTGTCTGTCTGTCTCCCCTTCGTAGTGACAATCATCTCTACCTCCAACCACTCCATCCTCCACCTGCTCCACTGAGAACCACAAGGCACACGATAACGGCCCACGACCCACACACACACACACACACATACGTCCTACCTCCTCCTCCTTCTTCTCCTCCTCCTTCTCCTCCTCCTCCTCCTCCTCCTGCCGCGTCAGCACGAATTCGCGATTATGTCAGTCTTCGGTTTTCATTTTCAGAGTGGCTTAGAGAGAGAGAGAGAGAGAGAGAGAGAGAGAGAGAGAGAGAGAGAGAGAGAGAGAGAGAGAGAGAGAGAGAGAGAGAGAGAGAGAGAGAGAGAGAGAGAGAGATGAAGACGAGCGGAAAAGTGTGAGAGATGGTAGAGGAGTATAAGGGCGCTTGGGATTTGAGTGGGGAGTTGTCAGGATGGAAGCTGATTTGAAGAAGGACCCACGACACAGGTTCTGGCCAGACCAGATCATAACCCGCGGCATATATGGAGGGAATGAAACGGCTGCTGTGGGAGAGGACTAATACCAGAATCCCATAGGAAATAGAGAGAGAGAAAGAGAGATAAAGAAAGAGAGAGAGTTAGGCCTTAGAGGAGGGGGGTGAACACCCTCGTTAGGTCCTAATAATAACGGGACTGTGGTGGGTGGCGAGTGAGCGAAGGACCATGAAGCGGTGCAGGGGGAAACGATGCAATAAGTCGAGGTTGTTGCAGGGGAAGGAAGATGTGCAGGGAGGAGGAAGATGTGCAGGGAGGAGGAAGATGTGCAGGGAGGAGGAAGATGTGCAGGGAGGAGGAAGATGTGCAGGGAGGAGGAAGATGTGCAGGGGGGAGGAACAGGAGAAGTGTTGTTGATGTCTGAGCTGGCAGTGAGGGGGGCAGGGATAAGGTCGTCTTCAGCGGGACTTGTTATTTTGCTTTCCTTACCCCGTGTCTTTCTTTGGTATATATATATAGATATTTTTTTTTCATTTCCGATTAATGCAAAACTCGTTAATTTTTCATCACATTTATCTAAACCATTTTTTGTACATTATCTACTCCTAACCATCTCATCCTCTCTGTGTATAATGTGCGTCTCTCTCCACGAACATACAACGCATTTATACATTCTCACGTGATCCTTTTCTACTGTATATTGATGACGTCAAAATCCATCGAATCCCTTTTAAGAAGAAGTTCTTGGAATCTGATTCTTCTTTCGTGGTCTTGGTTCTCTGGAAACATCCCTAAGGCTCTTCACGGCAGCTGTCGGGTTTACATTGAAGTTCAAGACGTGAGGGACCAAATGCAGAAATCCCAGGAACAAAATCGAGTCCATGTTAAGAACGCAGGTCTTGCTAGATGCTCAGTGATGATGCACTGTATGTCTGGACCCGCTGTGTTAGCAGACACTGCCAGACGTTGGGCAACTGTACAGACAGATCTTCAAACGCTTAAGTCTGGAGGCGTTGTATCAATGGACGCTGCCGGACTTTTCCCAGCTGTTGTACGGAACTTTTAAGACGTACGCCTGGAAGCGTTGTAAAATATTAATAGACGCTGCCGGGGTTTTCCTCAACTGTTGTACAGAACTTTAAAAACGTACTGCTGGAAGCAGTTGTATCACTGGACGCTGCAGGGCTTTGGTGATGACATGGCTTCTGACGGCAGACTCGCGTGAGAGACTGCAGACACTGGTGTCTGGGTTGAGGCGTGTGTGTGGAGAAAGTTGAGAGCAAATGGAGATAACATTAGGGTTCCAGAGTTAAGCATGGACGAGAGACAGGCTGATTGGAATGTGAGTTCGAATGGAGATAATCTGGAGGGAGTGGAGTGGTTGAGATACTTGAGGGGGTGGACAGAGCAGCAGATAGAACCATGGGAGTTAAAGTAAGCCATAGGGTGGCTAAGGGAGGTCTGGTCTTCGGTACATAAGGGAATATGATGGGTAATTTTGTCATGATAGTCCCGACGGTGTTGTAGGGATGTGAGGCGCAGGTCTAAGATAGGAAAAAGGTGTTAAGGATGCGTTGGATGTGTTAGACACGAAATTCTTGAGGACAACGTATAGTGTGAGGAGGGTTGATCATATAAGGAGTGGTAAGGTGCGGGAGGAGTGTGGTAGTAGAGTGCGTATGATTGTGAAGGCTGAGGGCGGTGTCCTCAAATGGTTTTCACATATGGAGGGGACGAGTGAGGAGAGCATGACCTGGAAGGAATACGTATCAGAAGTGAGGGAAGAAGGAAAAGGGGAAGACCTGGAGCGAGTTGGAAGGATGGAGTGAACATACTCTGCGTTTTCGGGGCCCAACACGCGAGAGGGTGCGAGACGTGCATCATGGGATAAAGCTAATTGGAGCAATGTGGTATAGAAGGGGTGACGTGCTGTCATTGGAGCGAGCCAAGGCATATGAAACGTTTAGGAGTGAAGTAATCACGAGAAGATCTGTGTGACCTGGCTGTACGTAAGGTGATCTGTTTTCAGTACAAATGAGGCCGTTCTTCTTCTGTTCCATGGTGCTATGTCACCACGCTTGAAATGACCAACATATGTGCAATATAATATATATATATATATATATATATATATATATATATATATATATATATATATATATATATATATATATATATATATATATATATATATATATCCCCACAATTATGGTTGCAGAAATGTGTGTACAGCATTGAAACAGTTTATATGTATGATCTGTAAATATGTAAATGCTTAGGGAAGAGTTCCATTTGTCATAGTTCATTGGAATGATTTTTCATTATATTGTGGACTGGATAATGCAACAGTTATTCTGATAATGGCGTAACAAAGCCGTCATCGCCGAATGAAGCGGCGAAATGGGAAAATAATTGGGAAATGTTGTTGGCCTGTGTACTAACACTTTGTAGTGGCTGACTGCGAGGTATATGGGTTAAAATGCTTACCTTTTTGATAAAGACTCACCTATATATATATATGTATATATATATATATATATATATATATATATATATATATATATATATATATATATATATATATATATATATATATATATATATATATATATATATATGTGTATGTGTGTGTGTGTGTGTGTGTATGTGTGTGTGTGTGTGTGTGTGTATATATTCCTATGAGTCCACGGGAAAAATGAAACACGATAAGTTCCCAAGTGCACTTTCGTGTAATAATCACATCATCAGCGGAGACACAAGAGAGAAATTTAAGCCAGTTGATATACATCGAAGAGACGAAGCTAGGACGCCATTTGGTAAACATGTGATTGTCCAAAACATACAACGAGCGTTCATAAACTTATCATTTTATAAATTATATCAACAATAGTTATCTAATTTGAATAGACCATCGCTAATATTAAGATTATAATTCTCTGTGTATTTAACAATAGAAGAGTCAATGATATTTCTCGTGGTAATAGAGTTAGAGTTAATAACTAAGATGGCATTACTCCAGTCAATACAATGATCATACTTTTTAACATGATTAAACAAGGCATTTGATTCTTCTCCCGTTCTTATACTATGTTTATTTTGCTCAAGTCTAACAGAAAGATACTTACCAGTCTGCCCAACATAAAATTTATCACAATTTCCACATGGCATTTTATAGATGCATCCAAGAGAATTTTCTGGTGAATTCCTGATTAAGATATTCTTTATAGTATTATTGTTGCTGAAGGCAACATTTTCATTAAAGTTTAAGCAATATATATATATATATATATATATATATATATATATATATATATATATATATATATATATATATATATATATATATATATATATATAGATATAGATATATATATACATATATATATATATATACATATATATATATATATATATATATATATATATATATATATATATATATATATATATATATATATATATATACATATATATATATATATACATATATATATATATATATATATATATATATATATATATATATATATATATATATATATATATATATATATATATATATATATATATATATATATATATATATATATATATATATATATATATATATATATATATATATATATATATAAAGACACACACACATGCACACACACACACACACACACACACACACACACACACACACACACACACACACGTACACACACACACGCACACACACACACACACACACACACACACACACACACATAAAGTATCCCGCATCTCTGTACACAATGTTTGCTTTATCCAAAGTTCTTATCCTCTTTTTTAGTGTCAATAGAAAACCCGCATTAGTAAGTCTTCATAAGAGTTGTCGACGGCTGGCTCTACCATCTTACGAGCGAGCATCTCCAGGAATACATCTGGCTGGAGTTTACAGCCTCCTTCTTGACATGTGATTTCATGAATCACTTGGGAACTCCGGAGGACGAGGTATTCTGGGGTCTGGCCGAGGTTGTTGGCCACGACGAAATTGTTCGTCTTCATGTTCTCTCAGTCGATGATTAATCTCAGTCCGTCGTTGGGTTATGCGTGCAATTGGTCGTCTTGGAGGTAATATTATGGAGTATCCCTTTTGTAAAATTGGGGACGTCTGGTTACAGAGAGAGAGAGAGAGAGAGAGAGAGAGAGAGAGAGAGAGAGAGAGAGAGAGAGAGAGAGAGAGAGAGAGAGAGAGAGAGAGAGAGAGAGAGAGAGAGAGAGAGAGAGTCTGTTCTTCCTTTGGGGCTGTTTATGGGACAGCTGGTTTAATTGATGTCATTCGAGAAGAGGCAGTTCTGCTTTTCTTCTGTCTCAGTGTTGGAGAATATCGTCGTGGGTGAGGCTCTGATATAGGCGTGTCGTTTCTTTATGAGATCAGTTCCAGCTGGATGATGTCTTATGGGTTTGGTGGGGACAGGATCTCATGATGGACACCTCGAGTTTCTGAAGACCTCCTCTTGTCGTCGTTAGTAAGGCAACATCCAAGGGTCAATATGCATATACCGTGGACGGAAGTAGTGTACTGACTGGAACTGCCATTATTGAGATTGTTCAGGAATGGAATTCGCTTGTTGCAGTTCAGTTCATAAGTAAATCTCAAGAATGAGTTGGTTTTTCATACCCTCCTTGAGAAGGATAAGATGGTTTTTCGACATTGTCCATTACGTAGATGTCGTCCACGAAGCTGTGATTTGGTGACTGGTCGAACGAGAGAGTTCTTGAAAATTGATTGGCGAGCGTTGTTTCTATTGGGCTACCCGTCTCTAACACCTTCCTGCAGGAGGAACAAGGGACCGTCTCTAACACCTTCCTGCAGAAGAAGAAGGAACCGTCTCTAACATCTTCCTGCAGGAGAAAGAAGGAACCGTCTCTAACACCTTCCTGCAGGAGGAAGAAGGAACCGTCTCTAACACCTTCCTGCAGAAGAAGAAGGAACCGTCTCTAACACCTTCCTGCAGAAGAAGAAGGAACCGTCTCTAACACCTTCCTGCAGGAGGAAGAAGGAACCGTCTCTAACACCCTCCTGCAGGAGAAAGAAGGAACCGTCTCTAACACCTTTCTGCAGGAGGAAGAAGGAACCGTCTCTAACACCCTCCTGCTGGGGAATCTAGGGGCGGTATCAAGTGTGCCGGAACGGAGCAAGGGCACTGCAGGCAGGAATGAGGGAGCTTCATATGTTAATGTTCTATTCCTCAGGAAAAAAAATCTTTCACACCAAGAAGATACATTTGACAAAAACAATGTCTCTTTTACGAGGTATTTCGTCGCGACAAAACATTTTTCTCTTTCTTTAAGAAATGCTTTTGTCCCCCAAAAAGCTTTTTAATTTCAGTAAGTAATCGTCCGTTCCTTTAGCTTTTCCAAAGAAAGTCTATTCCTTTTAGTTCATGCTATCAGCAACCACATTTTTCTCTCCTTGAAGATATCATCTGCTGTATGGATTCCTCTGGTTTTGCAGAGACTTTTCCCTTTTTTCTGCAAGAATTCGCCCGTGTCTCCAAGTTTTTTATCTGGTTCTCCAAGATTTTTTTTGGTTTCCCCCCCCAAAAGTCTTCGTTTCTTTAGAAAAAACTCCCACTCTTTCAAGAAATCTCCCATTTCTTCAAGACCTCTGTCTCAGATATCTCCCACTTGTCCAAAATATCAGCCTATTTTCACAAAAAGTCTGCCATTTCTATAAGAAAATCTCCCGTGTCTCCAAAATTTCTAGAAAAGAATGATAGAAAATTTCTATAAAAGAATCTCCCGTGTCTCCAAATATCTCCCATTTTTTTCAGGAGAACTCGCGTCTATCCAAAAGAAAAAAAAAAACATTCATTTCTCCAAGAACTTTGCCATTTCTATAAAAATCTACTATAATCAGTAAGCGTTTCTTCAAAAAACCTCCAATTTCACAGTTTGCTCAAGAAATCGTCAGCTTCTCTAAGGAATGTCCCCTTTCTCCAAGCCATCACCTCTTTCTCTCCAAGGGCTCTCCCATCCCTCCAAGAAATCTCCCATTCCTTCAAGAAATCTCCCCTTTTTACCTTGATAAATCTTCGCGTTCCTGCAAGAACTTCCACATTCCCTCAAGATATCTTTTATATCTTTGAGGAATATTTCGTCCCTCGTCATAAATCTTTCGTCCCCCAGTGTAAGCTGCAGGTTCCACCATGGCCAAATTTGTCTGGAGTCGTAAAGTAATGTTATAGCGGGACCGACATTATTCTCAAGACACAGGTGGAGTGGAGATGTGGAGGGAGGAAGGGGTGGTAGAGGGAGAAGATGCTGGTGATGAGGATGATGATGACGTGGAAGGAGAAGAAGATAAGGGATGAAAAGAAGAAAAAAAAAAAAGATGGAGAGGCAGAAAGAAAAAGAAGAAAAAGAAGAAAAACAAGAAGAAGAAGGAGAGAGAGAGAGAGAGAGAGAGAGAGAGAGAGAGAGAGAGAGAGAGAGAGAGAGAGAGAGAGAGAGAGAGAGAGAGAGAGAGAGAGAGATGAATCCAGTCGCTTATGCTGTTCCAGGCCAAACCCCGTCACATCTCGGAGACTCTCCCCCTTCCAGAGACCTGGTCACTGGCATAAGTATTCCAGAGACTTTCTGATTTAATCCAAATATCAACTTAAAGTCTACAGACTTTTCCAGGGGTTTGTTGACATGCATATCTGTTAACTTAGGGTACAAAATGCGTAGTAGGACCAATCGAAACTGGTCTTTAAATCCTCAAGTTTCACCAGAATATAGTTCACTGCTTGTGATACGAAAGGCTCTGTTCTTCATGGAAGAGTATAGAACTGTTCCTCAGATTTAGTTTTCGTGTTGTATCTGAGGACTGGTGGTGTGAGCTCAGACGAAGAATAACACAGACATCTCATCCCTTAAAGAAAACGAAGAATCTACTGATACCAGTCCAGGCTTCCAGGAAGGTCGCTGGAAATAGCATGAATTTCCATGGGCAGAAGGTTTCAGGTTAGCCCCTCGGCTGTGGTGGGAATATAGATGTTACATCTCTTATACATGGCTCGCACAAGGCCAGGAACGACTCTCATTGAAGCACTGGAGGAGGAAGGTGTGTATTACCTTGCTGATGGTACTACCTTCGGGATATTCTCTCTGTCCCAACTGGAAAATGGTATGGGCAGAGATCCCCTCCTCACCTCCTTTAGATTTCTAACAGAGTCAATGAGAAAGCTTATGTGAAGAGGAGATATTAAACGAGTCATACTAATGAGAACATTTACGTTATGTGAAGAGGTGATATTGAACAAATCACAGTAATGGGAACATTTAGGTTGTGTGAAGATGAGATATGAAACGAGTCGCTCGCAGTAAAACGTTTAAATGAAAGGCAACACTGGAAATTAACTCACACTATATGTATCTGAGGGCGTGCTGACGAGGGATAGGCGCCCCATGAGTGCAAAACTCCCTCCCCGTGTATTACTGGTAGGTAGTTACATGTACTATGAGTATTCATCAGGTAACAGAATAGTTAATGTAACTATACAACCTCACGACCCCTTAAATGGGGCTCCTGCAACTTTGGGGTTGCACTCCAATCAGTATCAGGGAAGTGAGGAACTCCTTTGTAGCGAGAAGTTTCCTGAGGAGTCTGTGCTTCTCTTTTTGTCAGATGAAGGTGCTCCATCCCCACCGAAGATGACTTTCAATGGCGGAGTCCGGCAACAGCGGATGAAAGACATGGTACGACCCTTAAGCTCGACGGTGCGATCCTTGAGCACGACGTTACGACCCTTGAGCATGGCGGCAGGATCCCTGAATCCGACGATACGACCCTTGCACACGACAGTATTTTCCTTGAGCATGGCGGTATGACCCATGAGTACGACGGTACGACTCGTGGCCTTATATAAGAAAGAAAGCATCTAATGATAGTTTAAGAAAAGCACATCCAAGTAGGGTCTTAGATGAATGAGTAGACAAGTTGATTTAGCAGGGAAGGAGTGTGTGTGATTGGGATATGTATAAGAGGAAGCGGTGAGAGATCAATAGGAAGATGCAGGGGCTACAAAAAGAGGATAAATACAGAAAAAAAAAACAAATGTATGATATTAGAAGAAAATAAGAAAGAGGAAAAAAAAATGCTTTAGAAAGGATGCAAGGGAAAATGGAGTGAAAGCCTTCGGGAGATGATATATTACCGAGAATGAGCCAGAAGCATTTATAGAAATGGATTTGGACAAGGAGTTGGGGAAAGACGGTGACTGAAGGACAGTATATGAGGAGATAGAAAAAGGCATTTGGAGGAATTCAAAAGCCCGGTATAAGAAAGTGGGATGAAAAAAAAAAATCGGACGAGTAGGGTTGGTGGTACAGACGACCGTAGCTTGAGGCAGCGGAAGATATAAACATCTCGATCTTATTGAACCAATTTTCATCTGAAATTTATGAGGAAATTTGAGGCAGACGACCTCTGGAAATAAGATACGACTACCATATATATTCTTATTTCCTTTTTTTTTTTGGCACATTATTGTTAAGGTCTTATAATAAATTCTAGGTTGTCAATAGGGGATACTTTTCCTCTTTTTTTGGAAGGGCGTGACACTGATATTCATCTATTTGACAAAAAAATCCAAGTTCAGGTTTTGCTCTTTCTTTCTTTCTTTACTCTCTCTCTCTCTCTCTCTCTCTCTCTCTCTCTCTCTCTCTCTCTCTCTCTCTCTCTCTCTCTCTCTCTCTCTCTCTCTCTCTCTAGTTTACGTATGGATTAGTGTGATATTCAAAGCGGTTAGATGAATAAGGACATAATTTGTTTTTGAATATTGGAAAAAGATATACATATATATATATATATATATATATATATATATATATATATATATATATATATATATATATATATATATATATATATATATATATATATATATATATATATATATATATATATATATATATATATATATATATATATATATATATATATATATATATATATATATATATAAAGAAAGTGCACATGAACTCGCACACACACACACACACACACACACACACACACAGACACACACATATATATACACACACACACACACACACACACACACACACACCAGGAGGCAGGAACAACCCAACACGTCCTTCATTTTTTCCAGGTGAGGCAGGAGCTGTACACCCTCATGGAACTCATGATACAAGTGCGACATGAGGGAATCATGAGGGGGGGGGGGGAAGCCCCGCCACTTGATGACGTATCTCGTTAATTGTCACTTCGTTGTGGCAAATTAAGGTGTAATTAGAACCTTGGCTGTGTAGCAAGCCATCAAACTGATATGCTGACAATCATAACTGTAATTATTGCACAATTAGCGACAAGGAGATGACAACGTGAATGATTAAGCAGGTGAAAAAGTGTGTGTGTGTGTGTGGACGACTTAAGACATAATTGATATAAGTAATATAAGTAATCTGAGGATTATGCGTAATGTAAGTAATCTGAGGAATATAAGTAATATAAGTAATCTGAGGAATATAAGTAATATAAGTAGTCTGAGGAATATAAGTAATATAAGTAGTCTGAGGAATATAAGTAATATAAGTAGTCTGAGGAATATAAGTAATATAAGTAATACCCAGAAATACGAACCGTCAGCTGGGCAATGAACCCATTCAAAAGTTTTTGTCTAATCAAGATATTGCCTCATCTTGGTACAGAAGCAAGACTCTAAATGTTTAGAAGTTTGAGGAATTGAACATTTTGAATTAGATTTTTGTGTTGGGGGTTTGCCAGCAATGTTGTGTTGAGACGAGAAATCAAGATTATAAGTCCAGAGACGAGCGATGTTCACCACAGAGACGAGCTATGTTCACCACAGAGACGAGCGATGTTCACCACAGAGACGAGCTATGTTCACCACAGAGACGAGCGATGTTCACCACAGAGACGAGCTATGTTCACCACAGAGACGAGCGATGTTCACCACAGAGACGAGCTATGTTCACCACAGAGACGAGCGATGTTCACCACAGAGACGAGCTATGTTCACCACAGAGACGAGCGATGTTCACCACAGAGACGAGCTATGTTCACCACAGCGACGAGCGATGTTCACCACAGAGACGAGCTATGTTCACCACAGAGACGAGCTATGTTCACCACAGAGACGAGCTATGTTCACCACAGAGACGAGCTATGTTCACCACAGAGACGAGCTATGTTCACCACAGAGACGAGCGATGTTCACCACAGAGACGAGCTATGTTCACCACAGAGACGAGCGATGTTCACCACAGAGACGAGCTATGTTCACCACAGCGACGAGCGATGTTCACCACAGAGACGAGCTATGTTCACCACAGAGACGAGCGATGTTCACCACAGAGACGAGCTATGTTCACCACAGAGACGAGCTATGAGAGGATTCTACCACAGAGACGAGCTATGAGAGGATTCTACCACAGAGACGAGCTATGTCCACCACAGAGACGAGTTATGAGAGGATTCTACCACAGAGACGAGCTATGAGAGGATTCTACCACAGAGACGAGCTATGTCCACCACAGAGACGAGCTATGTTCACCACAGAGACGAGCTATGAGAGGATTCTACCACAGAGACGAGCTATGTCCACCACAGAGACGAGCTATGAGAGGATTCTACCACAGAGACGAGCTATGTCCACCACAGAGACGAGCTATGAGAGGATTCTACCACAGAGACGAGCTATGTCCACCACAGAGACGAGCTATGTCCACCACAGAGACGAGCTATGTTCACCACAGAGACGAGCTATGAGAGGATTCTACCACAGAGACGAGCTATGTCCACCACAGAGACGAGCTATGAGAGGATTCTACCACAGAGACGAGCTATGTCCACCACAGAGACGAGCTATGAGAGGATTCTACCACAGAGACGAGCTATGTCCACCACAGAGACGAGCTATGAGAGGATTCTACCACAGAGACGAGCTATGTCCACCACAGAGACGAGCTATGTCCACCACAGAGACGAGCTATGAGAGGATTCTACCACAGAGACGAGCTATGTCCACCACAGAGACGAGCTATGAGAGGATTCACCACAGAGACGAGCTATGTCCACCACAGAGACGAGCTATGAGAGGATTCCACCACAGAGACGAGCCATGAGAGGATTCCACCACAGAGACGAGCTATGTCCACCACAGAGACGAGCTATGAGAGGATTCCACCACAGAGACGAGCTATGAGAGGATTCCACCACAGAGACGAGCTATGTCCACCACAGAGACGAGCTATGAGAGGATTCCACCACAGAGACGAGCTATGAGAGGATTCCACCACAGAGACGAGCTATGAGAGGATTCCACCACAGAGACGAGCTATGTCCATCACAGAGACGAGCTATGAGAGGATTCCACCACAGAGACGAGCTATGTCCACCACAGAGACGAGCTATGAGAGGATTCCACCACAGAAATGAAGTCAAATGAGGCAAATGATCCTGACCATGAGGTCGTAGCTACATGTGTCAGGAGGTGGGTGGCTGGAGTGGGCACTGAGGGATGATTTTTCGTAAGAAAGAAAAAAAGAAAAAGTTGGAGGATCTAAAGATGAATCAGCTTGGACCACAAGGGCGGAGAAATTATGGAGAAAGGGTTAAGAGTCATACAGAAACAGGATCAGAACTTAAAGCACATAGATGAAGATGTTAAGTAACATGAGATAGAGAATATGGGAGAAAGAATACTTCCCGGGTATTCTCTACGTGTCGTAAAAGGCGACTAAAAGAGGAGGGAGCAAGGGCTGGAAATCCTCCCCTCCCGTTTTTACTTTTCTAAATACAGGAACAGAGAAGGGGGCTACCTTGCTAACGCGGGAAATGGCGAATATGTAGTACACACACACACACACACACACACACACACACACACACACACACACATATATATATATATATATATATATATATATATATATATATATATATATATATATATATATATATATATATATATATCAAGAGGCCAATGAGAACATCAAAGCACTAAAAGAATTCGGAAGGAATTCAGCCAGAGGGAGAGAAGGAGATGCATCAAGTGGCAAACATTAGAGGAAAATGTCAGGAGGGACGTTCTTTGATGTCCTCGAGATAGATCAACAAAAGGAAATGCTCGTAACATGGAGACCAGAAATTCTTGAAGATAGAGGACAGGGGAAAGGAGCAAAATTCTGGGTGCTTAGGGACAGAAAGAGAGGGTGATGTTTGATGCTGAGGTTTGGTTGGTGTGGAGGGTTACTGAAACAGAGACAGATGGCAGAGAATTATCTGGAGCTAAAGAGGTGATGATATAAACTATTAGGAAGAGAACAATCTGGGAAACATGTAGTCTGTGTGATGGATGATCTATAGAAAACGTGCAGAGTAATGAAGCTTGGTTGATTGTTGGCGAAAATGGAGAGTTTGAAGTAAAAAGTAGAAAGGATTGGAATTTGACTTGCAGGCCTTAGCCAACAAGTGGTTAGGACCAGAACCAAGAACGATGGTGAAATGAAAAACAATTAGAAATCAGCAACTGGTATATCATTTTCTCTCTTTGATTGAAAGAAAACCATTTTATACCCACCGAGGAAGGAAGCAGCGTTGAAGGCCGCTGCGTGTCACAGACATGCCAGGTGCAGTTTCTAAAACGATAGATACAAAGAGAATTGGCAGATACAGTGAAGAATACAGGCGAACGACCAGTACTGATCAACTGATCACCTTTTTATTTTCGTCTTACAACAGAAGTCATTGAGGAAGACTGTAGTGTGGGATGAGAGACTGTAATTATAATTTCTGTACTCCTTTGTTCCTATCCCTTACCGACCTTGCACCGTTATGTACCTTCCTCTGCTCTCCCTGTACCATCATTGCATCTCTATGTAACCTCCCTGTACCCTCATTTTGACATCCTTCTACCTCCCTGCACCTTCTTGTCCTCTTCCTATCCCGTCCCTGTACCTTTCTGTACCCAAACTGGTCGGCTAATTTGTCCCTCAAAAATGACAAAGGGGTCCAGGTGACGCCCTCTTTCATGAGCGAGGATCCAGGACGTTACCGAGGCATTGTGCACCTTAGAGGGGAGGAGAGAAGGCTGGGGCATGCCACTGTTATCCCCCGCACTCTTCAAGTCTAGCAGTTATTGCTAAGTTTAGTGTCTGTAACGGAGTGAGGGGGCGGACCCAGGGGAGCCATGGATAAACCCCACAGGGTTTTACGGTGGTAGTCCATTGCCCTTTATATGTATATATATATATATATATATATATATATATATATATATATATATATATATATATATATATATATATATATATATATATATATATATATATATATATATATATATATATATTTCTTTTTTCTTTTTGTTTTATCATTATCATTATCATACTTAACCGCCGTCTCCCGCGTTAGCGAGGTAGCGTAAGGAAACAGACGAGAAATGGCCCAACCCACCCACATACGCATGTATGTACGTAAACGCCCACATACGCATATATACATACATATACATTTCAACGTATACATACATATACATACACATGTACATATCCATACTTGCTGCCTCTCTCTCCTTCTCTCTCTCTCTCTCTCTCTCTCTCTCTCTCTCTCTCTCTCTCTCTCTCTCTCTCTCTCTCTCTCTCTCTCTCTCTCTCTCTCTCTCTCTCTCGCAGGGCCTGATGTAGGAGGAGGGATAAGCTGCTGGGGTTGCTGGCGGAGGGGAAGGCGTAATACATCGCGCTCTACGACACCTGTATCGGTGTGGTAGAAGAAGCCGCCACCACAACGCTGGCGGTGGCGGTACCACGTCCTCGTTGATAAGAGGCTGGCAGGTTTATCGGCCAAAACATATATCGACTTACGATAAGAGGCAAGGATCGCGTCGCCTCATGGCCCAGATTAAGATTTTCACCGCCAGGGAGGGGGTGTGTGTGTGTGTGGGGGGTCGCCTGAGTTTTATGAGAGCGAGAATGTACGCGAGGCAGACGCGCGCCTCCTCCTCTATCGGTTCCAATAATATATGTCCCTGTGAGGCGGGCGATGGGATCCAGTAATCTCATGAGGTATATTTAGATTAGGTTTCCCTCCCCCTGCTAAAAGTCGATACTGTTTTATGAGAACATGAATATACGCTGCCTGATGCACACTTCGGATAACAAGTTCCAATAATGGGTATCGAGAATTCTCTCGAGAGATGAAGGGGAGAGCCTGATTAAGATATTTTCTTGAGACTTATGATTATGGACGCGATTCTGCAAGGCTTGGGGAGCAAGATGTCCTCCCACCAACCCAGGCAAAACTGGGGTGGGTGATCTTTGACCCTTTCCACTTCCCCTGCGGGATTCGATCTGGTGACCCCAACACTTCTTCAAGTTTAAAGGTAAAATTTCAAATGCATCTTTCTATCTGTCTATCTATCTATCTCCCAATCTATTTATCTATACACACACACACACACACATATATATATATATATATATATATATATATATATATATATATATATATATATATATATATATATATATATATATATATATATATATATATATATATATCCATCTATCTATTTATCTATCCATTTGTATATCTATCCATGTTTCTATCTTTTTGCCTATCTATTCTTCTATATATTTGTTTATCATGATCAATTCCATTCCTAGAATTCATGGTTGCATCAGGTACAGAAAGCCTTTGAAACGGTGGCAAAAAAAGCAACCTGTATGAATCAAAATTCAGCGCATATTCCAATCAAATGGAGGGAAAGAATGAATTGACATGGTACGACATGGGAAACGGATAGAGAGAGAATAGATGGATAGAGAAAATGTCATCGACCCTGGCTTAGGTATATCACGTAGAGCATTTACAGTTTTTCTTTTTTTCTTCTTCTTTTTTTTTGGTCGAGTCGAAGTTCATTATGATTTTACGAGAATAATGATATACGAGTCTGGAAGGACTCCTCTGCCGTTCCAATAATGTACCGTCAGTGTCTCACCGTGTGGGAGGAGAGGAGCAGGAGCCGTACCAAATAGCGAGGATTGAGATGATATAAACGGCATTCTGAACCAGACTTGGCTTTTGTCTTAGGGCGCCGATCATAGTCATAATGTTTTGTTCTGTTGGGCCGATGGTGCTGTAACGAGTTCGGGTTCTACGTGAAAGAGGGTTCGGGTTCCGGCAGCTGTGGGTTAAGGGGGGGCGAGAGAAGGGATTGTCCTCCCTCCGGGTAGATGTGGGTTAGGGGCTCAGTGTCCTGGCAGTTGTGGGTTAGGGGCTAAGGATCCTGGTAATTGTGAGTTCAGGGGCCATAGTTGAGGAGTGGGGGTGGGGGGCCACAGATCCAGGCAATTGTGGGTTAAAGGGGGCCCCCAGATCCACAAGTGTGGGTTAAGGGGGTCCCCAGATCCACAAGTGTGGGTTAAGGGGGTCCCCAGATCCACAAGTGTAGGTTAAGGGGGTCCCCAGATCCACAAGTGTGGGTTAAGGGGGTCCCCAGATCCACAAGTGTGGGTTAAGGGGGTCCCCAGATCCACAAGTGTGGGTTAAGGGGGTCCCCAGATCCACAAGTGTGGGTTAATGGGGTCCCCAGATCCACAAGTGTGGGTTAAGGGGGTCCCCAGATCTACAAGTGTGGGTTAAGGGGGTCCCCAGATCCACAAGTGTGGGTTAAGGGGGTCCCCAGATCCACAAGTGTGGGTTAAGGGGGTCCCGAGATCCACAAGTGTGGGTTAAGGGGGTCCCAAGATCCACAAGTGTGGGTTAAGGGGGTCCCCAGATCCACAAGTGTGGGTTAAGGGGGTCCCCAGATCCACAAGTGTGGGTTAAGGGGTTCCCAGATCCACAAGTGTGTGTTAAGGGGGTCCCCAGATCCACAAGTGTAGGTTAAGGGGGTCCCCAGATCCACAAGTGTGGGTTAAGGGGGTCCCCAGATCCACAAGTGTGGGTTAAGGGGGCCCCCAGATCCACAAGTGAGGGATAAGGGGGTCCCCAGATCCACAAGTGTGGGTTAAGGGGGTCCCCAGATCCACAAGTGTGGGTTAAGGGGGCCCCCAGATCCACAGGTGTGGGTTAAGGGGGCCCCCAGATCCACAAGTGTGGGTTAAGGGGGTCCCCAGATCCACAAGTGTGGGTTAAGGGGGTCCCCAGATCCACAAGTGTGGGTTAAGGGGGCCCCCAGATCCACAAGTGTGGGTTAAGGGGGTCCCCAGATCCACAAGTGTGGGTTAATGGGGTCCCCAGATCCACAAGTGTGGGTTAAGGGGGTCCCCAGATCCACAGGTGTGGGTTAAGGGGGTCCCCAGATCCACAAGTGTGGGTTAAGGGGGTCCCCAGATCCACAAGTGTGGGTTAAGGGGGTCCCCAGATCCACAAGTGTGGGTTAAGGGGGTCCCCAGATCCACAAGTGTGGGTTAAGGGGGCCAGGTTTTTTGGCAACTGTGAGAATGGGACCCGAAATAACTTATAGAAAAATATATCTGAATCTGTCTCTGATTTTTTTTCTTTTACCTTTTGTGCAATAGAAAGAAGGCTATGTCCCTCCCCGGATTATTACTATAGAGAGAAGTCTATGTCCATTCTTTAGTATGATAATGAAAGAGAACATATCATGGTTGTCGCTTGAGTGTCAAGGTTAAACAGCGAGACTTTCTGTACATATAAGAAATCTTCAGTTACCGAAATGGGTTGAAAAAGAAAATGTTTTGAACTATCATTCAGGAGGAAATTGGGCTTTTTACGCAGGCCCAGAATTGGTGACAAAAGGTAAGAATGTATTCAATGTACCGTCGTGTTCCCCTGAGGTACATCGCTGTACCGTTCTGGCACGGTGCGACGGTACAAGTCTCTGGACGTCATTAGTCCACTCAGAGTCGGTAAATGATGACCATCTTACGAATTGTTTTTGGTGTGTGTGTGTGTGTGTGTGTGTGTGTGTGTGTGTGTGTGTGTGTGTGTGTGTGTGTGTGTGTTGTAGTTATGGTTATGGATAAAGCACTCATGGCGTCATGATCTCCACGCATCTCCTGCACCGATGGTAAGTAGGACGACTGTAATGTTGTTGGTCAACAAGTCTATAGGTCCTCTTGTGATAGACTGTGTTGGTGCTGGTGTCAGGGCAATGTGATGATGAAGGAAAGAAGGAAGAAGATAGAAGTGGACAAACAGAGAGGAAGGAGAGGAGAGGCAGAGAAGGGGAGTGCCTGGGAGAGGTAAGGTAAGGGCCACACCTCAGTACTAGATATGAACCCTGCTGCAGTGTGAACCTCCCTGAGCCTTCCTGTATTATGAACCGTCCGTCAGGGTGAATCTGTCCGCAGTTTGAGCCTTAGAGCAGTTTGGATCCTCCAGAAGTTTCAACCTTATAGTTTGAATCTCTCTGCAGTTAGAACTTCCCTATAGTTTGAATCTTCCTGCTGTTTGAATCTTCCAATGGTATGAATTGTTCCTTCTCTGTGTTTTTTTTTCTTTATCTCTTTCCCACATTTTTCTCTCTGGTTTTACATCCCTCTTTTCCTGTTTCTCTTACAGAGAGACTATCTTCGCTTGTCTCTACGTCTGATCTTCCTCTGTGTGTGTTTGTCTGTCTGTTATTCTTTCTTTCGTTCTTTCTTTCATTCAGTCCTTTCTTTCTTTCTTTCCTTCACTCTCTCCTCTCTTTCTGTTTCTCCCTTTTTTTTCTGTATATGTCTTTCCCTCTCTCTCCCTTTTTCTCTCCCTCCCTTCCGCCCTCACTCCCTCCCTATCTTTTTCTCTCTCCTTCCCTCCCTTACTTTCTCACCCCTGTCTCGCATACTACACAGCCAGCGGTCAGTTGCATGTGTTTGGGAATTTTCGGTTTTGTGGTATTGGACGCTAATGGAATAAGGAATGAGTCTGGGTGGGGTCGAGGGAACCTGTGTGTGACGCCTTCGCTTTATTAATAATTTGAAAGTGAAAACATTGTGTCCCTGCCAGCTACACCCCGAGGGAAATGATCGCAACAATACAATACTTGGGCAAGATGAACACATAATCCGTTTTCCCGTCAAAATTTACCAATAGATTCTGCTCCTTTTTCTTCGCTTTTACAAATCACGGGAATGAAGAGGGACATTTGTAGCTTTGGGCTTCAGTAGCACCAATTTTACTCTTGTTCCCTTGTTGAGCATCGAAAGCTCTCGCTGTGTTAGAAACCGGATTAAGTTAACAATATCGGGAATCGAACGCCAGACAAATTACCTGGCAGTGGGGGTGTGAATGTGTGATGAGGATGAGCTTCATTAAGGCCGAAGAGGCGTGTGTGATACATGCTTTTGTGAGCTTAGAAGCATGCATATATACATGCTATTATAGGCTTAATGGAGGAGGTTTGCATACATGCTTTCGAAAACTTCAAAGAGGTAAGGAAGGGGTGTTTATACTTGCCTTCGTAAGCTTAGAGAAAGTATATGTGCATATTTACCTTCACGAACTGTGCGCGAATCAAAATGTTGAAGGTAAATAGATTTTTAGCTGTTCCACTGGGGTCAAACATCAGTTCCACTAATGGTTAAGGTAATTTTTTTGACCGCCTGACCTTATTAGAGTTTCCCCTCTGAAGCGTGCCATCAGCACCGTGTCATCTACAAAAAGCAACTGACTCAACCTCCCAACCTGTCCACCTGTACCCAACCATCTTCGCCTCAGCGATCTACACTCAGTCATCTGCATTCAATTAACACCATTCCTCTCCTACCTGTATAGCCTATCCCCTACAGAATTACACTTACGTGAACGGTGAATACATTGCATCCTCAACATGCCACCAGCAGCTGTGTATTATTCCCTCATTTACATTCAACTTAAACATTTCGCTTCCTACATTCCACCCACAGCCAGGTAACTTTTTACACTCCACCGACAGCTCTCCACCAGCACCCCGCATCCCACCCACCTCCTACTGCCACCGCCCTAACGCCTACAGCTTCCTACATCTGCGTCGGGGGACTTAAAGTACAGACAGCCTGTGGAGTCACTGAGATCATGGGGAATCACTTGATGTGATCATATCGTTACAGGTGTAACATCGTGTGACATTGTGGTGCAGGGGTAACACTGCGGGACACTGAGGTACGGGGGTAACACTGTGGGGCACTGAGGTACAGGGGTAACACTGTGGGGCACTGAGGTACAGGGGTAACACTGCGGGACACTGAGGTACAGGGGTAACACTGCGGGACACTGAGGTACAGGGGTAACACTGTGGGGCACTGAGGTACAGGGGTAACACTGTGGGGCACTGAGGTACAGGGGTAACACCATAGGGACACTGAGGTACAGGGGTAACACTGTGGGATACTGAGGTACAGGGGTAACACTGTGGGACACTGAGGTACAGGGGTAACACTGCGGGACACTGAGGTACAGGGGTAACACTGTGGGGCACTGAGGTACAGGGGTAACACTGTGGGATACTGAGGTACAGGGGTAACACTGTGGGACACTGAGGTACAGGGGTAACACTGCGGGACACTGAGGTACAGGGGTAACACTGTGGGACACTGAGGTACAGGGGTAACACTGTGGGACACTGAGGTACAGGGGTAAAACTGCGGGACACCGAGCTTGCTCAAGGCCGCTCAGGAGCATATCATCATCCAAGAAACAGCTGCCAAAGGTGGAAATATCACCTATAAAGAAAGAGAAAAATATAAATGCCATAACGATTCCAATCCTGGCAGTGGTCAGACACGACTGAAGAAGATTCGACTCAGCTGAATACGAAAGTGGGACGGCGAAATAACGCCAAGGTATGACAGTCACCCCATGTGGAGCTAGTGTCTTAACAACCTTGCATCGGTAAGTGACCCAATGGTAGATGTGAGTATCCAAGATAACCATAGAGACGTGGAGAAGGTAAATCATATAATAGCCACTGTCAGGACTTCCTCTTATATATACAGATGTATGGGGACGTCTAAAAACAAAATGTACAACATATTTACGTTTCGGACCCAAACCCAACCACTCTGGCCATCCCAGTTAAGGAGACAGATAAATCTCGTGCATAAGGCGCAACCAGAGCACACAAACATACTGTTCGTGAAGTGAGGGGGAGGTTAATTTAAAGGGAGAGAGGAGGCAGACGCAATAGATCTGCCCTCTCGTTGGCGGGAGGAGAGAGAGAGAGAGAGAGAGAGAGAGAGAGAGAGAGAGAGAGAGAGAGAGAGAGAGAGAGAGAGAGAGAGAGAGAGAGAGAGAGAGAGAGAGAGAGAGAGAGAGAGAGAGAGAGAGAGAGAGAGAGAGAGAGAGAGAGAGAGAGAGAGAGAGAGAGAGAGACGAAGGGGGGAGATATGATTCTAGATCTATGAAATGTCTCTAACGCCTGACCCATTTCCATAGGGTGGAGACAGTGCAGTACAGTCATGCACCCAATCTTTTTTTTTATCTCAGGATCTAATCCCATAATCGGCCTCCAGCCCTCAACTCTTACAGCCTAACGAGAGCGGTTGAAGACGCCTAACGCCCCTAAGAGAAACCCGACTTGCCTCGGCTCTGCTGTCACCCTGAGATATGATAACACCTTTTCAATTTCCGTCATCGTTACGATAACTGTCGACGCTGGTCGGCCATATGGAGCAGGCAGTGTTACCAATCCTGCTAGACGACGTATATATGGAGCTCTGTGGTTGTAGCGGTTAGCGCTGCTGACCTGTGATGCATTAACGGGCCGCCCGGGTCGAGCGAATAGGTTCGAATCCTTGTTGTCGAGGTAGTCATTTCACAGTCATCCCAGCTGTTCGTCCTCCTTCAGTGTTCGTCGACAGATTGTTTACCGCTCTCAGGCTAGGGTATATCTATCTATCTATCTATCTATCTATCTATCTGTCTATCTATCTATCTATCTATATACTTTTTTCCTACTATTCGCCATTTCCCGCGTTAGCGAGGTAGTGTTAAGAACATAGGACTGAGCCATAGAGAGAAACTCCTCACTTGGCCCCCTTCTCTGTTCCCTCTTTTGGAAAAGTAATAACTGGAGGGGAGGATTTCCAGCCCCCCAGCTCCCTCCCCTTTTTGTCGCCTTCTACGACACGCAGGGAATACGTGGGAAGTATTCTTTCTCCCCTATCCCCAGGGATAATATATATATATATATATATATATATATATATATATATATATATATATATATATATATATATATATATATATATATATGTTATGATGATAAACCAGACCATGATAAGAGGCCGTAAAATATATAGCGCCCAATGACTTCAATGATGGTACTAGTGTAGTGAGGACATGGAGCCCGGCTAAGTGAGGGGGATCCTAAAATGGTTAAGAAATTAGCTGCCGGAATAGGATAGTATATAAAAGACATGGCCGCCATGGACGTTAGAAACTCTATCCTCGCAACCCTCACACACACACACACACACACACACACACACACACACACACACACACACACACAATGCACCAGCTGGCACCCACTTGGCCACAGTCACATATAAAGAGGAATTTTGAAAGAAAAATTTTTCAACGTTCGATTTGGCAGTGTTGGAAACCGCGTTCCTTTATAACGCCAGCACGTTCGTCCACTGACTCGCCCTGCGGCTTGCCAGGGGAACACACACACACACCCTTCTTTACACTCTCTACAGTACATCTCTCACGACACAAAACCCCCTCACAAACATCTGTTGTCCAATCTGGCTGACGTCCTGGTGTGGGGTAGGAGAGAGAAGATGGGATTCGTACAATAGAAAAGGAAAAAAAAAATAAGATAATTTAGTCGAAGCCTAGACCAGTGACGCTCTCAGGCATCGGGACACAGTATCAGCTGATAAGAAATCAACAAGAGGAGAACTTGCATCAGTTTAGATTTCTGTTCCGCGGTAGTTTCACCGTAATCTACGCTGCCATTGTCGACAGCAGTGGGGAGGGAGATGGAGACGCCTCGATTGGGGGGGTCTGTAGAGGGTGCCTGATGGAGGGACCTAAATCAAGACGGAGGAGGAGGAGGAGGAGGAAGAAGAAGATAGGGAGAGAGAGAGAGAGAGAGAGAGAGAGAGAGAGAGAGAGAGAGAGAGAGAGAGAGAGAGAGAGAGAGAGAGAGAGAGAGAGAGAGAGAGAGAGAGAGAGAGAGAACTGGCTGGCAGAGAACGCTAAATTGAGATGTCTGGTGCATGGCTGGGATGGTCGCGTTTAAAGTGAGTTGGTATCGGGGAGGAGTGCAGCCTGAGACTCATGAAATATGAGGGAGTTGTTAGACGGTGTTAAGTTTGTGAGTTTTATGAGGGAGGGATCCGGGGTGATTAAAGTCCTTGGTAGCTAAGTCTGGGGAGGAAAGACGATGCGGGTGTGGGAGAGTGAGGGTGCAAGGTGGGAGGGAGATGGTGTAGCACCAGGTGTCTAGTGAGCCTCGGGAGAGAGTAAAGCCCTTACTAAGGGCTGCCCACTCCCTAGCCTTACCTAACATTGTAAAAGATACCCAGCCTTCACGAAGGGCTTTCCAAGGTATGGTCTTCATCACTGTAACAAGCACCAGCCTTTACACATGGCTTCTTCCTCCCTGGCCCCACTCACAATCTTAACAGACACCAAGCCTTGACAGAGAGCTGCCCGCCCCTCAGCCCTCACCAACACCATAACAGACACCCGGGCCTCACAGAGGGCTCTCCACTCCCTGGCCCTCAGCAACATAACAAACACTCAGGATCCCTGCCGGCATTACCATATACACGCAAGTAAACACATAAAACACTTCCACACCTGAAACACCTATAAAATACTGATGAACACGTGAACCATTCTCCTGCACACACACACACACACACACACACACACACACACACACACACACACACACACACACACACACACACTCCCTCATGGATTCAAATTCTGGGCTTGGCAATCGGCCCACACATAACCCAGGTGTTTATCATCCTCTGGAGGCCGGTCGTTAAATGGGTACCTGGTTACGACTGATGTGTGTGTGTGTGTGTGTGTGTGTGTGTGTGTGTGTGTGTGTGTGTGTCTGTGTGTGTACATATATAGGAATAAAGATATGATTTATGGATACAAGGTCAAGAAACAGGGCAACGCTGGCGTAAAAACTCTTTCCCGTAACACACTCACACACACATCATAGGCGGCAAGCATGGAAAAGTCTACGGTGGTAACTACCCACGTTTCACTTACTTCTGTATAAATAAATCTTGTAAAAGAGAAGAAGCTGTTCAAACAGTTACACACACACACACACACACACACACACACACACACACACACACACACACACACACACACACACACACACACACACACACACACATAAACACACACACATATAGACGAACACACACACACATACACAAAAACTCTTCACCGCCAACCTCATCCCTTCCTTGCACCTTCCCTATACCTTATATGACCACCTCACAGTACACAACCCGCACCACAAACCCTCAGCCACCAAACCCACAAAATCGAAGCTGGCCTGGACATCTCTCCCTTCCCCCTTCCCCCCCTCTTAAGAGAAAAGAAAATCAGGTTATGACGTGACGTCATTGGATAATTGGTCAGGTCTGGAAGAACATCTGAGAATTTTATATATTTCTTTTCGCCTCAGAGATATAAGTTGATAACGAGGCTGGGTGAGGGGGGGGGGGTTGGGGGTAATAGCTGGTGATGATGGTGGAGATTGGAGATATGAAAACGTGGGGGAGTGGTGGAGATGTTGGAGTGTGGATAAGCGAGAAGTAAAAAGAAAGAGGAATGAATGATATAATATGGAAGAGAGTACGTCAAAGAAAATGGGAAGTGGAAGGAAGGGAAAAAAAGATGATAAACACAGGGAAGATGATGGAGGAGAAAGACGAAAGAAAAATGGAAAAGATCAAGAGGAAGAAGATGAGGAAGTAGACGAAAAAGAGAATAGTATTCGGAATTGAAAGTTTGAAGGGATGGAGTGGTATATGAAAGTTGGAGGAGGAGGAGGAGGAGGAGGAAGAGGAGGAGTAGGAGGAGGGACGAGAAAGGATTGGTTGAAAGAAGAGCGATGTAAATCTGATAAAGAAAGGGGATGGAAGAATGTAGGGGAATGAAGTACATGAAGTAAGATACGATGGAAGATGAAGCAATGTACACGACGAAGAAACATGATAAAAAAGTGAATATATATATATATATATATATATATATATATATATATATATATATATATATATATATATATATATATATATAGAGTTGATAGAGATGCTCTGTGGAAGGTATTAAGAATATATGGTGTGGGAGGCAAGTTGTTAGAAGCAGTGAAAAGTTTTTATCGAGGATGTAAGGCATGTGTACGTGTAGGAAGAGAGGAAAGTGATTGGTTCTCAGTGAATGTAGGTTTGCGGCAGGGGTGTGTGATGTCTCCATGGTTGTTTAATTTGTTTATGGATGGGGTTGTTAGGGAGGTAAATGCAAGAGTCCTGGAAAGAGGGGCAAGTATGAAGTCTGTTGGGGATGAGAGAGCTTGGGAAGTGAGTCAGTTGTTGTTCGCTGATGATACAGCGCTGGTGGCTGATTCATGTGAGAAACTGCAGAAGCTGGTGACTGAGTTTGGTAAAGTGTGCGGAAGAAGAAAGTTAAGAGTAAATGTGAATAAGAGCAAGGTTATTAGGTACAGTAGGGGTGAGGGTCAAGTCAATTGGGAGGTGAGTTTGAATGGAGAAAAACTGGAGGAAGTGAAGTGTTTTAGATATCTGGGAGTGGATCTGTCAGCGGATGGAACCATGGAAGCGGAAGTGGATCATAGGGTGGGGGAGGGGGCGAAAATTTTGGGAGCCTTGAAAAATGTGTGGAAGTCGAGAACATTATCTCGGAAAGCAAAAATGGGTATGTTTGAAGGAATAGTGGTTCCAACAATGTTGTATGGTTGCGAGGCGTGGGCTATGGATAGAGATGTGCGCAGGAGGATGGATGTGCTGGAAATGAGATGTTTGAGGACAATGTGTGGTGTGAGGTGGTTTGAGCGAGTGAGTAACGTAAGGGTAAGAGAGATGTGTGGAAATAAAAAGAGCGTGGTTGAGAGAGCAGAAGAGGGTGTTTTGAAATGGTTTGGGCACATGGAGAGAATGAGTGAGGAAAGATTGACCAAGAGGATATATGTGTCGGAGGTGGAGGGAACGAGGAGAAGAGGGAGACCAAATTGGAGGTGGAAAGATGGAGTGAAAAAGATTTTGTGTGATCGGGGCCTGAACATGCAGGAGGGTGAAAGGAGGGCAAGGAATAGAGTGAATTGGAGCGATGTGGTATACAGGGGTTGACGTGCTGTCAGTGGATTGAATCAAGGCATGTGAAGCGTCTGGGGTAAACCATGGAAAGCTGTGTAGGTATGTATATTTGCGTGTGTGGACGTATGTACATGTGTATGGGGGGGGGGTTGGGCCATTTCTTTCGTCTGTTTCCTTGCGCTACCTCGCAAACGCGGGAGACAGCGACAAAGTATAAAAAAAAAAAAAAAAAAAAATATATATATATATATATATATATATATATATACATATATATAAAGTAGAAATAAGACACAAAGATATAGAGGGTATAAAGTCGTCACACTAGAAAAAGATCAAGTCAAGAGAAAGCATATACAAGGCAGGACTTAATGAAAAGGATCAGAGGAAGTCAAAGGGAATGGAGAAAGTCAGAAACGGAAGGAAATGAACGGGCAAGGGAAAGAGGGTATTGATGAGAGAGAGAGAGAGAGAGAGAGAGAGAGAGAGAGAGAGAGAGAGAGAGAGAGAGAGAGAGAGAGAGAGAGAGAGAGAGAGAGAGAGAGAGAGAGAGAGAGAGAGATGTATTAAGACAGATCTATGGATACACACATAGAGGGACAGTTAGATAAAACTCTCCATGGATAGATAAATCAATATCCGCTATTTCCTCCCTTGTAGGTTGAAATTACAAGGTTCTGGACCTGTCGAAGAACGTTAACAAGTTAATCACCGTTTAAAATGAAAACTCCATCAGGATGTTAATGCGTGCGTTAATGTGATTAAGATCCTAATATGATTAAGACTGAACACTGTATGACCGGTACACGAAGCGAAGTGAAAGCCTTTTCATATATCCTCGTTTTCATATCCACCCACCCTCCCCCACTTCTCTCTCTCTCTCTCTCTCTCTCTCTCTCTCTCTCTCTCTCTCTCTCTCTCTCTCTCTCTCTCTCTCTCTCTCTCTCTCTCTCTCTCTCTCTCTCTCTCTCTCTCCCTCCGCATGATTATTTTATATTACGTCTTTACCTCCTCGTGAACCCATTTTCTCTCCTCCTGCCCTTACAACCCCGAGCTACCAAGCCCTCACCCTAGCAGCTCACCCTGGCTCTCCCCTTCCTTCTAGCCAGCCCATTCATTATTCCAGCCAGTCCTCCTCATCCTGGGGCTACCCTGACTTTGGCTAATTCATTCCTGCATCCTGGCCACCTCCCAGGTCTTGCCACCCTTAACCCTGGCCATACCTCACGCTGGCCAGCCATTCCTCACTCTAAGCTTTCCTTAGCTGTCCCTCAACCTAGCCTTCCCTCACCCTCAGCACCTTAACGGTCTCTCGTCGCAGCTAACCCTCACCTTAGCTACCCCAACCTTGCCTTAATGACCCCCTTACCCAAGCCACGCCTCATCCTAGTCACCCCTTACCCTAGTTAACTCTTACCCTGGCCACCCTTCGCCCTATTCACCCTTTGCCCAAGCCACCCTTCACCGTAGCCACTGACCCTAATCACCTCTTACCCTAGCCATCCCACGTCCTAGCATCCCTTCACCTTAATGATCACCTCTTACCCTAGCTATCCCTCGTCCTAGCATCCCTTCACCTTAATGATCCCTCACCCTAGCCATCTCTCGTCCTAGCATCCCTTCACCTTAATGACCCCTTACCCTAGCCATCTCTCGTCCTAGCCTCCCCTCACCCTAGACAGCCCTCACCCTAGAAGCCCCTAACTCCTGGCTCTATCATCATTCGATATAGATTTTTTTCTTTTTTCTTATTCGTAAATTGCTGTTGATATTCCACTCTTTTCCCCGCTGCTTTCTTAGGGTCGCCCAAACATTCGCGTATTGACTTACACAGAACTCTGATTCTTTCTCTTTAAGTCATTCTTCTTTCTTCGTTCTTTCATTGGTGTCTGTCTTTTTTCCTCTTCCTTCTTCTTCTTTCACTTACCTGACTTTTTCTTCTCTTCTTTCACTGATCTGTCTTTTTTCTTCTTTCTTCTTCTTTCACTTACCTGACTTGTTCTTCTCTTCTTTCACTGATCTGTCTTTTTCTTTTCCCCTTTCTTTCACCGGACTATCTCTCTCTTCTTTCCTCTTCTTTCACTGGCCTGTCCTTTGCTTCTTTCCTCTTCTTTCACTAGCCTGTCCTTTGCTTCTTTCCTCTTCTTTCACTGGCCTGTCCTTTGCTTCTTTCCTCTTCTTTCACTGGCCTGTCCTTTGCTTCTTTCCTCTTCTTTCATTGACATATCTTTTTCATGAACGTGTGAACATAATCAGACGTTATATTCTATAATTTATTTAGTCTGTAACGAGCAAAAGCATTTTTTCTCATATAATTATATGCCATTGAAAATAATCATGTGCCCGTAATTATGATCATATTCTGATAATTGCTAACATCGTTTTTATTAGTGAATTTTACGATCGTAATTGCTTTAATTTTCCATAATTTAAAAGTGAGACGATGTGAGGACAAAAAGGTGCAAGGGAGAGAGAGAGAGAGAGAGAGAGAGAGAGAGAGAGAGAGAGAGAGAGAGAGAGAGAGAGAGAGAGAGAGAGAGAGAGAGAGAGAGGAACAGTACCCTTTGATAGCTTTACCAGGACGGTCATCTCCCAGCGGTTGTACATCCTGTGAATTCCAGCTCTGCGCCTCATCCCTGGCGATTTACGTAGTTAGGAAAAACAAAGTCCAGCAGGGATTACTGGAGGCCTGGCCAATGGCTGGGGATTTAATCTGATTACAGAGGGACGTGAGGAGATTATCACTGTGGGAAGCACTACGATCCCGTCTACTGTAGAATAGTGTTCAGTAAGGTAGAGAGTGGAACCTGGCGATATATTTATATATATATGTATATACATATATATATAGATAGATAGATAGATAGATAGATAGATATAGATAGAAAGATAGATAGATAGATAGATAGATAGATAGAAAGATAGATAGATAGATAGAAAGATAGATAGATAGATAGATAAATATAGATAGAAAGATAGATAGATAGATAGATAGATAGATAGAAAGATAGATAGATAGATAGAAAGATAGATAGATAGATAGATAAATATAGATAGAAAGATAGATAGATACATAAATAGATAGATAGATTGATAGATAGAAAGATAGATAGATAGATAGATAGAGAAATAGATTTGTTGATCACCCATGTCCGTGATGATAGTTATAAAGTCACACTGAGGTAAGTGTTCATGTGATTTTATTCAACACGTAATAATTCTACACAATCATAACAACATGTTTGGTGGAGACAATCCACCTCATCAGGTGCCAATATTTCGTAAAGTTTTCCAATCCCAACACCAACACCACAACAATAATAATAACCTCTCGCTTCTCTGCACAGTTGTAGTGCGTCGTCTACAACGGCAGAATCGAGAGGTTGTTATTGTTGTGTTGGTGTTGGTGCTGGGATGTGAAAACTTTATGAATTATTGACACCTGATGAGGTGGATTGTCTCCACCAAACATGTTGTCCCACATGTATAGAAATATCATATGTTAAGTGAAATCCTATGAACTCCTACTGTGTGTGTGTGTGTGTGTGTGTGTGTGTGTGTGTGTGTGTGTGTGTATGTATATATATGCATATGTCTGTGTATGTATATATATGTATACGTTGAAATGAATAGGTATGTGTATGTGCGTGTGTGGGCGTTTATGTATATACATGTGTATGTGGGTGAGTTGGGCCATTCTTTCGTTTATTTCCTTGCGCTACCTCGCTAACGCGAAAGAGACAGCGACTATAATAATCCAAAAATATATATATATATCATTATCCAAGAGCAATATCTATTCAACTGTTTCTGAAGGCTCTTGAGGCCTGAGGCTATGCTACTACTTCCAGTAGCAGGGAAATGCAGATTCCTTTGGCTCACGTCTCTTAGAGAAAAGATTAAGCAGCATCAGTACTGCCTTCCGAACGGGTAAGAACACTGTATCGGATCACCCTACCAACCTAACCGCTTCAGGAACTGCCTCCACCTGGTTGCTCAAACCTCAACTCCCTGCCCAAGCCATTGATCTGGCGCACACTGACCCACACCGACGCTGAATACGTAAACGACACAGGATGGTAACCTGGGCGCCGGCGGCCCCCCCGCCCAGCACCTCTGACACTTGGGAGCGCCTGGTGTCGCCACTGTTACTCGATCCCAGTGGTACTCGAGGTGGAGAAGAGTGTTTCAGATCAGTCACCAGGCATCCGATGTACGGAGTGAATCTTGACTTGGTTCTCCCTCTTCGTCACTCTCGAACCTGAAGGAACTACAGTCCCCAGACTGGTCTATCTATCTCTGCCACTCTATCCTCACTTCACGCTTTACATACGCTCTCGAAACTTGAGTGTAACATGCTCGCTCTTCAGGCCAGATACACGAGTATCACTGGTAAACGTAACTTAAATCAAACTATCGTAAATCACATGCATGAGATGTTACAACACCTGCATGAGATGATATAACACCTGCATCAGTTAGAACAACACCTGCATGAGATGATACAACACCTGCATCAGTTAGAACAACACCTGCATGAGATGATACAACACCTGCATCAGTTAGAACAACACCTGCATGAGATGATACAACACCTGCATCAGTTAGAACAACACCTGCATGAGATGATACAACACCTGCATCAGTTAGAACAACACCTGCATGAGATGTTACAACACCTGCATCAGTTAGAACAACACCTTATTGTTGATGACGAGAGACGTGAAATTTTCAAGACATCCTCGGCATCTGAGGCACGAAAAACTTCTGTAATGGAAAGCTCACGTCATGAACCAACATCGTTAACGTCTGAAAGTCATCCGGCCATTGTAGATCCGACGAAGACGCTGTGCCACCATCTGTAACCTTCCTCTTGCCCCAACGTTCACGTAATCAGATATGCCGCTGTAATGAACCCGCCGATGGAAAGAAGAAAAAACCCCTCAATGCAAATACCCAACACTGATTTCCCCCTCGTTAAATCATTCTTGAATTTCACCTTTGTATGCAACCTCCTTTACGGCTCTGACCCTACGTCGTATTTACCATCCCTAACCCTCTCCCTCCTCCCCCCTTAAGGTCAAAGGATTAAGGGATCTCTCACCCTTAAATCCTTTTAATCCTTAGTTTCAATTCGCACATCCGAACCACCTTCTTTGCCTCTTCCCCATCTAACAGCCCTCTATTGTCTCTCACCTCGTCTAGGGCCCCGACCGGGAGAAGCGGCAGAACACACACACACACACACACACACACACACACACACACACAGACCCCCTTGATTATGCAAATGAGGTGTAAGCACCGATGAAGGAAATGAAAGGATCTTGAGATATTTACGAGTGTAAATAGCCCGGCCATGTAAATGTACGTGGAAGCGGACATTTACACATCAAAGACCACACGTGCAAAGGACCAGGACTGCAGTGAGGTGAGGTTATTACAATTGAATAACTGAAAGCGATAAGAGAGTTAGGTACAGAGCCTCCCTCCAGGATACGTAGCATCCTTCAGGATACATACGTTGCATACGTAGCATCCTCCAGGATACATACGTCGCATACATAGCATCCTCCAGGATACATACGTTGCATACGTAGCATCCTCCAGGATACATACGTCGCATACATAGCATCCTCCAGGATACATACGTCGCATACATAGCATCCTCTAGGATACATACGCCGCATACATAGCATCCTCCAGTATGCATCCTTAAGGATACATACACTGCATACCAAGCATCCTTAAGGATACATACACTGCATACTAAGCTTTCTGCAGGATACATACACTAGCTATAGAGCCTTCTCCAAGCTATATAGATACATCATATAGCATCCTTCCAATACGTATGGAAAGACTTAGAAATAGATCTTTATAGCATTTGAGGTAACGAATATATCACAGTATCTACATGTATTGTAGTATCTATAGTTACTGTAAGTTAGAAGATAGGAGTAGCGTCACACACACACACACACACACACACACACACACGATGCTGTCATTTCTGTGTTTCTATGTCTATGTCTGTGTCTGTGTCTTGTGTTTGTGTGTGTGTTTCTGTGTGTTTCTGTGTGTGTGTGTGTGTGTGTGTGTGTGTGTGTGTGTGTGAGTGTGTGTGTTCACTTTTCCGCCTGTAATTTTCTATATCTGTGACTGTACTTTTCTATACATCCGTCTGTACTTGTCTGTGTATGTCTATGCTTTTCTGTGTCTTTGTCTCTCTGTATTTGTCTGTCTTCTTTTGCAATTCTCTATCTTTACTTGACTTGATATGTGCCATGTGTCCATATACTTGTGTGTCTGTCTGTCTGTACGTGCCTCTGTCTGTGTCTGTCTTTAATCGTACGTCTGTATCTTTCTTTGTCTCATTGTGTGTCTGTGCCTATGATATTCTGTGTCTATACTTGTCTGTGTCTGTGTCTGTCTGTGTCTTTCTGTGTCTCATTGTGTGTCTCTGCCTGTGGTATTCTATGTTTATACTAGTCTGTGTCTGTGTCTGTCTGTGTCTTTCTGTGTCTCATTGTGTGTCTCTGCCTGTGGTATTGCGTGTCTGTACCTCTCTGTGTCTGTGTTTGAGTCTGTCTGTGTCTTATAATGTGTCTGTGTTATTCTGTGTCCTGTACCTCTCTGTGTCTGTGTCTGTCTGTACCTCTGTCTTTTCCCTCCGCCGGAGACAATGTGCCTGGGGTTAACACTATCATTCCCCCGAGCGTCGGGACGTTCCAGGGAATCCACCACCGTGCTCAACGACCCATAAAGAGCTTTTTCTTACTTTCTTGAAGGTGATTTTCGCGCTTATGACCATTTAACGTAAGGTAAGACCAGGTCGTTGTTAACACCTTTTTCCCCCCAGCAAGTTAATTGGCCATATTTCGTGCTGGTGTTTCCGTTGTGAATGTCTTTGTTGTATTTGTGTGTGGTTGTTTATGTTCTGTTTGCCCGATGTTAGTTTGTCGTTTGGTGTGTGTTTTTGCGCGCGCGCGCGTCTGTGTGTGTATGTGCGTGTGTGTGTGTGTGTGTGTGTAAAACTCTATCTCTCTCTCTCTCTCTCTCTCTC
>NC_092252.1:16659611-16692111 GCF_036320965.1 Panulirus ornatus | reverse complement strand
CTATGTTTTCTCATGTTCTCTCTTGTTCTCCTATGTTTTCTCATGTTCTCTCTTGTTCTCCTATGTTTTCTCATGCTCTCTCTTGTTCTCCTATGTTTTCTCATGTTCTCTCTTGTTCTCCTATGTTTTCTCATGTTCTCTCTTGTTCTCCTATGTTCTCTCATGTTCTCTCTTGTTCTCCTATGTTTTCTCATGTTCTCTTTTGTTCTCCTATGTTTTCTCATGTCCTCTCTTGTTCTCCTATGTTTTCTCATGTCCTCTCTTGTTCTCCTATGTTCTCTCATGTCCTCTCTTGTTCTCCTATGTTTTCTCATGTCCTCTCTTGTTCTCCTATGTTTTCTCATGTCCTCTCTTGTTCTCCTATGTTTTCTCATGTTCTCTCTTGTTCTCCTATGTTTTCTCATGTTCTCTCTTGTTCTCCTATGTTTTCTCATGTTCTCTTTTGTTCTATGTTTTCTCATGTTCTCTCTTGTTCTCCTATGTTTTCTCATGTTCTCTTTTGTTCTCCTATGTTTTCTCATGTCCTCTCTTGTTCTCCTATGTTTTCTCATGTTCTCTTTTGTTCTATGTTTTCTCATGTCCTCTCTTGTTCTCCTATGTTTTCTCATGTCCTCTCTTGTTCTCCTATGTTTTCTCATGTTCTCTCTTGTTCTCCTATGTTTTCTCATGTCCTCTCTTGTTCTCCTATATTTTCTCATGTTCTCTTTTGTTCTATGTTTTCTCATGTCCTCTCTTGTTCTCCTATGTTTTCTCATGTCCTCTCTTGTTCTCCTATATTTTCTCATTTTCTCTTTTGTTCTATGTTTTCTCATGTTCTCTCTTGTTCTCCCATGTTTTCTCATGTTCTCTCTTGTTCTCCTATGTTTTCTCATGTTCTCTCTTGTTCTCCTGTGTTTTCTCATGTCCTCTCTTGTTCTCCTATGTTTTCTCATGTTCTCTCATGTTCTATGATGTTCTGGCTATTTCTTAAGTGCAGTGAACGACTAGTTTTGACCCGTAGTCTGATGATGTGAGAAAGCTAAGTCTGGTGTAACAGCTTCTCTGCCCGTGATGTAGGTTCGAATCCTTGTTTGCGGAAGTCGGTCCACAGTCAACTCAGCCGTTCATGCTCCCCCTAGGTGTTGGTCGATGTAGTGGTTTTTCATATATATCTTATGAGAAAGTATCTTCTTTAGTTTCATATTGTGGCCTCTGGTGGTTCTGTTCTTACGCATTTTTCCAGAACCTGTTCACCGTCTGCATAATTAAACTCAATCAAAAACTTAAGATTTGTGGTCAGGTCACCCCTTGCTCTTCTGTCTTCCACGATGGACAAATTGAATGCCTTGAGCTTTTCTCTTTAATTCGCCTTTCTTAATTCTGGTGTGTGTGTGTGTGTGTGCATGTGTGTGTGTGTGTGTGTATGTGTGTGTATGTGTGTGTGTTTGTGTGATTACTTATCTAGGCAATACATGGAGGGAGTTCTACACTCGTGACGCCCTCAGCTCTTAAAGCTGGTAGTGTGGAGCTGCATTATCCCTAGAGAGACATCCAGCTAGTCAGCTAACGTCCTAGCTGGCTTACCTCTGTAGCTGCGTGACTCTCATCTGGCTCACAGTGACGCTGGGGGGGTCAGTGGAGGCAGCCCCCAAGGTGAGACTGATTCTAGGAACATATTGTCTAGTGTGAAGGGCTACGGGAAGCTGGAACCTTTGGTGTAAGGAAGGCATTTGCTGACAGGCAAACAAGGGGACGGGAAGCTGGACCCTTTGGTGTAAGGAAGGCATTTGCTGACAGGTAAACAAGGGCTACGGAAGCTGGACCCTTTGGTGTAAGGAAGGCATTTGTTGACAGGCAAACAAAGGTGACGGGAGCTGGACCCTTTGGAGTAGGGGCTATGTGGTTCTCGAAGCCTCTCTCATAGGGTAAGACAAGCACTTGCTGGTCGACAAACAAGGGAGGCGGGAGCGAGGCACTCACTCTCCTGGTAGCCAAGAAACATTAACAATTTCCCCTTCCGTAAGATCCCCTTATGGAAACCTTATTGCAGATTTTTAACTCCCTGCAAATTGATCAGGTTGGAACGCGTCTCCTCTCCCTCTGCTGCAGACGAGAACCCTCTGGAGCTCTGCGGGAGGAGTGGAGCGTCCAGGAGCCGCTGGTCTGAAGGTCTCGCTCAATCATTCAGTCGGTAGTAGGGAGGGGGAGGTGTGTACAAAGCGCAGGGGAGTAATAAACGCATGGCCACCTGCTGGCTGGGAGCGAGGGCAAGCTTCAAACCTTATCATGATGGGGTATGATCGGATCTCCTTTTTCGTCTCGTAAACGGTCAGAACCTGTTGGTCTCCTCGGTGTACCGCGCGTACCTGGCCAAAGAATATTCAGGGACATCACAGACCTGTTGTTGTTCCGTCTCTTGGGGGAGGAAATAGACGCTCGTCCCTCTGAGAAGCCGCGAACACACATCACAGAGGGATGCCGGATATCAGCTGACCGGTTCACAGGCTAGAGTCTAGTTCGTAATTGGAACTGACCAGACAGATCGCTCCGTCGGCAGGAGACAGCCATGCATCACCGAGTCAAGCCCTCAGGCCCAAGTGCCTGGTGTGTCCTCCCTGTGTTGAGCGAGATGTAGCGGTGGTCGCCTGCCGCGCTCCTACACTTCCCTCGATTCCCTCTTAAGCTCCAGCTGGGCAGCCATACGTCCCCTGGATCATGGTGACCTTCGCATCCAGGAAGTTGACCACTAGATCACGGGGACAACGCCTCTGGAGCGCTGGTCACCAGCATCGCTTGTGCTCAGAGCCAAGGCGGTATCTGCTCGCCTTAAAACATTTAAGTTTCGCTCCTCATTGATGGAAAGATCTTTGGTGAATGATTTCGCAGTCGTGTGTGTGTGTGTGTGTGTGTGTGTGTGTGTGTTAGGGTTATCAGTTTATGCCTTGTGTGGTGTTTATAAGGTATATAGGCAAGAGTGGTCTATTGCTGACTATGACTTGAATTACGATTGCTCTCCAGTACCCTGACAAGTCGTCAGGTAATAAATAGGATGGGAAGGATTATTCTAATAACCATATTATCTTTAGATATCATTAACATTTCTATTCTCATCTCATATGAGCTGGACTGGGCAAGATCTCATTGAGCGACAATTCCTCTTTTCTCTCCTACTCCCGTCACAAATTATGGACGTTTTCTTCATCAGGTTCAACACATTTTCTTCCAACAAGTGTCGATAAATCCACCACTAAAACACTGCCTTCCGCTGGAGCATGCACCACCCCTGTACATACGTATGACAAGATTGTACGTAAATTTGTACAAGTGTTCGTTCATATTCACATGGGTTGGGCCAGGGAACATGTCCTGTATTGGCATTGATCTTTTAGCATTTTTCCTGACTGTCTTCATTCTCATCAAAGCCATCTCGGGAGAAAGAAGAAAACAAATAGAAAAAATCAGTCAGGGTCCCCTAGGGTGTTTGTAGACCTGACTCTCAAAGGTAGAAAGGTTAGATGAAGAGAGGAAACAATAGGGAAAGGAGAGGGGAAGCAAGAGGGGAATAAAGAGGGAAGGAAGAGGGGAAGAAGAGGAAAGGATGAGAACGCCACAGTCTGAGGGAGGAGGGAGACCATCATAACAGTTAATCTTCAAGTGGTCGGTCTTGTCTACATCTTGGGCCTCCTTCTTCCTCCACCCTTCCATCCTTCTTCAAGCCTTCTGGTCGCCCAGGAGCGTCGTAATCTCCTTCCGTTGCCATAGGGACAGAGGCTATAGCATCAACCACTGGCCCTCTCGACCCCCTCATCCGGATAACATTAGATTTACCTCGAGGGTTCTTGGAAATAATCCGGATTTAATGGTTGATACTTTCGTTTTTTGTGTGTATGACTCGGAAAATCTACACCCGTCCTGTAAGTTATTGTCAGACCGTCTCTGTCTCACATGGTTGTTGTAGGAGTCGTCTCTGTCTCACACGATTGTTGTAAGAGTCGTCTCTATCTCACAAAGTTGTTGTAGGAGTCGTCTCTGTCTCAGGGTTATTGAGGGAGTCGACTCTGTCTCACAGGGTTGTTGAAGGAGTCGACTTTGTCTCACAGGTATGTTGTTGGGGTCATTTCTGTCTTACAGGGTTGTTACAAGTCGTCTATGTCTCACAAGGTTGTTGTATAGGGCCATCTCTATCCCACAGCTGTATATAGAATTACTTCGGGCCATCTACTGGTTGTTAGGCGAACCACGTCAGTCCCCATAGGTTGTTATAAGGCCCACCTCTACCCCACTATCAGTTATAGACCACCTCTAATGACACAGTCAGTTATAGGGACCGCCTCCATCCCGTAGTTGGTTTTAGGGACCACATCAGTCCCCATAAGAACCATCTCTCGCCCTAATGCCTGTTCTAACAACCTACTTCCATCCCACTCCCCCACAGCCTGCAATAGGACGTACTATGGGCGTGTGGGGGCGACCTACAGGCTGCAGATCCCCCGCCCGCACAGGGGGACGCTCCCACACTTCTGCCAGCTGACCTTCATCGCCTCAGGGGACGCCTACGGGGACCTGGTTCAGCTGAGCATCGAGAAGTTCACCCTGGGCAGGTAAGATAGGGGTGGGTAATGGTCAACCATAACAGGAGAAGGAAGGCTCACTCGCTCAACTCTGCTAGTGGTAAATATTTTTCAACTCTAAGAGGGGAGGGATGGTCAAGGTATTCAGCCATGAAAGGGAGGGACTATGAAAATACTCACACCTGTGAAGGGAGGGACTGTCAAAATGCACTCACCTATGCAAGGAGGGATTGTCAAAATGCTCACATCTATGAAGGGAGGGACTGTCAAAATGCTCTTACCTATGTAAGAGGAACTGTCAAAATGCTCTCACCTATTCAGGGAGGGACTGTCAAAATGCTCACATTTATGAAGGGAGGGACTGTCAAAATGCACTTACCTCTGCTAGGAGGGACTGACAAAATGCTCTCACCTATGCAGGAAGGGACTGTCAAAATGCTCTCACCTATGCAGGGAGGGACTGTCAAAATGCTCTCACCTATGCAGGGAAGGACTGTCAAAATGCACTTACCTCTGCTAGGAGGGACTGTCAAAATGCTCTCACCTATGAAGGGAGGGACTGATAAATGCTCACAACACGATAGGAAAGGACTGTCAAAATGAAGGTATCTAAAGAGTATTTTTGAAGGGCCATAAAGGTTTTTACATGAGACCATAATCATGAATGAAGGTGCACAGATGGCCTTTGGTAGGCCTGTGTTAAGGTGTATAAAGGGACATCAAGAGTCAATACTTTTTCTGTACTTTTTTGTAAGTTATTCCTACTCATTCATCTCTCCCCTCACTGTCCTTTCCCATACGTCAGAATTATCTTCCATCTTGTCTGGCCCCGCGAACTGTGCGATGTCACCCTCAAACTCGTAGTATCTATCAGTAACGCGTCTGTCTCTCCTGTCTCGCCCCAGGTTCGTCTCCCACACAATGTCCGGCTGCCCCGACGGCTACATGCAGATCGAGGAGCTGAGTCGGCCGCTCAACTCTGGCTACTGGTGTGGGACGTCTTGGGGCCACAACGTCTTCTACTCGGAGACCTCCGCCATCACCGTCATGCTCCGCGTCTTCAACGTCAGCAGTGACGACGAGGGACCTAATCCAGGGGCCTTCTCCCCACAGGAGGCGGTCATGCTCGGCGTCTCGTACAAGTTCCTGAGGAAGGAGAGAGCGATACTCCGGTACGGGGCTCCTTACAGCCCCAGCTACCGTGGGGAAGATGTCCCCAACTCCTTCTGTGACAAAGAGTTCGAGAACTGCGACAAGAAGAACTGTAAAGTTCAGTCACCAAACTTCCCCGGGATGTACCCGAGGAACCTGACCTGCTACTACCACATCCGCCAGACGAGGGTGCCCGACGGGAAGGTGGCACTGATCCGCGTCCGCCAGCGAAACCCTCACCTCATCTACATCAAGGACCGCAATGCCCCACATCTTTCCAGAGAGCGCAAGCTCCAGGTGGGGTCCGGCTGCTATGTGCTGCATGACTACCTGGAAGCCTTCGATGGCAACAATACCCATGCAGCCGTCTTGGCCAGCATCTGTAAGGGAGGTGCACCACTTACTGGTATAACATCCAGCGGTCCAGATCTTCTTCTTATCTTCCATGCATCGCCGTTCGACTTCCCCTTCCAGGATTCTCCCCGTCGTCGAACATTCGGCTTCGAGTTGAACGTCGAGGTTGAGTTTGTCGACCGCGAGTCGACAGCGTACATCCGCGAGGGGTCGACTTGCGACTATATGGTGAGCAGTCGAGGCCAGCGTAGTGGCTACATCCAGTCGCCCGTACACTCCCTCCTGCCCAACACTACGTGCACGTGGCGCCTCCTGGCGGGCAGCACCGAGGTCGTGTGGCTCTACTTCCTGCATTACCGTCACGTCGTCCACCCAGAGATGCCCGCACCCACCAAGTGCTCCAACACTCTCACCATCACAGATGGAGATTCCCCGACGTTACCCACCGAGTCAGTCATCATGATGACAGACGTCGTGAACAACACCATGAACACGACGGAGGAGAACGCCACATCCACGACAGTAATCGGCCAATTCTGTCGTCCTGACCAACTGCCAAGGGTGTGTAGCGGAGTCCACGCCCCGGGGCCGCACGCAGCTCCGTGCTTGCCGGGGGAGAGCTACGTCTCGGAATCCCCAACCCTCACACTTTCTCTCCTGTACGCAGAGGGAACCGCCCCGGCGCACGTGGAGTTCCTCGCGCGGTATGAGTTTGTCGATCAGCGTCAGTGGGGTGTGACAACCCCTGGAGGAGGTCCTTGCGACAGGACCTTCACCCTGCAGCCGGATCGCTTGTTCGCGTCGCCGAGAGATGTCTTCCTGTTCGGCCGGGGTGGTGCCCGGAAACTACGCTGTGTCTACACCTTCCAGGCTGAGCCCAATGAGAGGATTGCTCTCCGGATCTTACGTTCCAGGATGGGCTCCAGTTGCAGCACGTTGTACAAACACTCTTCCAGGCGTTACGAGTGTTCGCACGGTGGCGCTGAAGAGAAGCCAGCCATCTGGATCAGCGAGGAACCTTGGGATGGAGTGCCACTCATGCGGGCCTGCCTCTGTAACGTCTCCCACGAGCGTCCCTTCGTCCTCATCTCGTATACTAGTAAGCTACAGATCATCTTTAGCATTCCAGTCATGACTCCAGCGAGTGACTACAACGATTACTTCCTGGAAGGTGAGTACTCTATGATCGACGCCAGCCGAGGCATGAGAAACAAAGGCTGCAAGCAGGGCACTCAGCGTCTGGCGGGGCGCCATGGGAACTTTACCGTTGGTGACGCCAGGGGGAACCACTGCCTGGCTCTCCCGCGCCTGGTGACGGCGGCAGATGGTTCCTTTCTCTTCCTTCGCGTGCGTGGCGTGGCCGCCTCGGAGACCAACTGCGACGTCTCGGCGCGGATCAACGTGTACGCCGTTGGTGGCTTGGCTCCCATCGCCTCCATATGCCCCGGGTGGCATAAGGACTACACCCACGTCTTCAGCAGTGGCTGGCACGGCCCAAACCAGACGATGAAGGATGAGCTGGCGGCCACCGACCTCTGGAACACCTCTACGAGCATGAGCCTCGGCCAGAGCAACTACTACTACCACCAGCAGCAGCTCGAGTACCAGAAGCGTGGACGGCATCACCAGAGACAGCAACAGCAGGAGTCGCGGGATCTCGTGGTGGAATTCGTCGGCAACTCCACCGACAGGGTCATGGTGACTTGGGTGGGTGTCTGGAAGCCCATGCAGACGGCGCCCCTCTCTCCTGTAGGCGTGGATCTCTGTCCCCACAGGTGCCCGGAGATCCAGGCTTGTCTTCCAGCTGACCTCTGGTGCGACGGGGCCATCCACTGTCCGTCAGGTCTGGACGAGGGTGCGGGGGCGTGTGGTCTCCTAGCGGCCCTTCCCTGGGTGTACCTCGCGGCTGGTATCGTCCTCTTCATATCCCTGGTGGCGTTGCTGGTGGCCGTGGTCGTCCACCGGCGTCGAGTGCAAGCGCAGAAGGACGCGGAGTCCTCCATCGTGACCAACAACAGCCATGGCCTCAAGAGCACCACGCAGGACTTCCTCATCCCGCCAGACAAGGAGTCGTGGTGACAAGACGCCCATTCTGGCGACGTGGTGCGTGTGGACTACGAGACAACAGTGTAGCTCGGCGGGCGCTCTGCTCCAGCGCTCGGGTCTAGTGCCACCGGCAGTCGTTAGGATGGGGAGCTGTGACGAATGGAAATTCTACCTGTACATACGTGACTCTTAGAATATCCGGGGTTCAGGGGGGTTTCTGTGTAGGGTACTGGATGCTGTTGTCACGAGGAGAAGAGAAGATGTGTCTCTCTTTTTTTTTTTGTACATAGACCCATTTCTACTATCTGTACATATGTACACAGCTGTTGAGAATTTTCTACATATGTAATATAATTGTTATAAAACAGTGAATGAGTCAATTGTGAAGTAGTAATTGTATGTGTGGATGGTTCGTAACCACGTATCTGTTCCAGAGACTCCCATCATTTCATCCAGTTCCATTGTTTCGAACGAGAGGTTTCGAGACGGAGTTGAGGCTTCGAGAAGCGTTTCATCCCAGTGTCTCCGAGTGTCTCATGATTCTATTCATTATGGTGGACGGTGACATCAGTTGTGTTTAGAGTTGCTTTGGGATCCTGCAGAATTTCAGTCCGTGAAGAGGTGTATGTTTATATGTATAATGATTGGTTGGAAGGGTGATTATATTTCCGTTTTCTGAGTCAACTCTAGGACAAAATATGATATAGTTTTAGCGTATATTTTAGTCTGTCATAACTTTCTGGTAGATGTCATTATAGAAGTGGCGGTCAAGTCGTGAGCTAGTGGAATGTGTGGCGGATGTTTAAAGTGGCATTCTGGTGTATGTTACCACGTGTTTGGTAATAAAGGAATATTTGGTTACGGGTTCATCTTATTAACCCTTATGACAACTATGGAGAAAGGTGGAATCATTCCTCATATTAAGTTCTTTAAAGGTGCCTGACATCTTGAACACATTCATATATATATGTATATATATATATATATATATATATATATATATATATATATATATATATATATATATATCTTTTCTTTCATACTATTCGCCATTTCCCGCATTAGCGAGGTAGCGTTAAGAACAGAGGACTGGGCCTTAGAGGGAATATCCTCACCTGGCCCCCTTCTCTGTTCCTTCTTTTGGAAAATTAAAAAAAAAAAGAAAGAGAGGGGAGGATCTCCAGCCACCCGCTCCCTCCCCTTTTAGTCGCCTTCTACGACACGCAGGGAATACATGGGAAGTATTCTTTCTCCCCTATCCCCAGGGATATATATATATATATATATATATATATATATATATATATATATATATATATATATATATATATATATTTTTTTTTTTTTTTTTTTGCTTTGTCGCTGTCTCCCGCGTTTGCGAGGTAGCGCAAGGAAACAGACGAAAGAAATGGCCCAACCCACCCCCATACACATGTATATACATACGTCCACACACGCAAATATACATACCTACACAGCTTTCCATGGTTTACCCCAGACGCTTCACATGCCTTGATTCAATCCACTGACAGCACGTCAACCCCGGTATACCACATCGCTCCAATTCACTCTATTCCTTGCCCTCCTTTCACCCTCCTGCATGTTCAGGCCCCGATCACACAAAATCTTTTTCACTCCATCTTTCCACCTCCAATTTGGTCTCCCTCTTCTCCTCGTTCCCTCCACCTCCGACACATATATCCTCTTGGTCAATCTTTCCTCACTCATTCTCTCCATGTGACCAAACCATTTCAAAACACCCTCTTCTGCTCTCTCAACCACGCTCTTTTTATTTCCACACATCTCTCTTACCTTTACGTTACTTACTCGATCAAACCACCTCACACCACACATTGTCCTCAAACATCTCATTTCTAGCACATCCATCCTCCTGCGCACAACTCTATCCATAGTCCACGCCTCGCAACCATACAACATTGTCGGAACCACTATTCCTTCAAACATACCCATTTTTGCTTTCCGAGATAATGTTCTCGACTTCCACACATTCTTCAAGGCTCCCAGAATTTTCGCCCCCTCCCCCACCCTATGATCCACTTCCGCTTCCATGTTTCCATCCGCTGCCAGATCCACTCCCAGATATCTAAAACACTTCACTTCCTCCAGTTTTTCTCCATTCAAACTCACCTCCCAATTGACTTGACCCTCAACCCTACTGTACCTAATAACCTTGCTCTTATTCACATTTACTCTTAACTTTCTTCTTTCACACACTTTACCAAACTCAGTCACCAGCTTCTGCAGTTTCTCACATGAATCAGCCACCAGCGCTGTATCATCAGCGAACAACAACTGACTCACTTCCCAAGCTCTCTCATCCCCAACAGACTTCATACTTGCCCCTCTTTCCAAAACTCTTGCATTTACCTCCCTAACAACCCCATCCATAAACAAATTAAACAATATATATATATATGTATATATATATATATATATATATATATATATATATATATATATATATATATATATATATATATATATATATATATATATATATATATATATATATATATGTCTTATTTTCTTTATCTACTCGATTAATAGACCAATGCATCTATGTCTATAATCTAGAATCTGTCCCACCAAACTGTTCTTGCAAGTTAGGAAGATTAATATAGTTATCCCTCAAGATTATTTTTCTATCAGGTTGAGATATCCCTGATGGCTATAGCAGGCAACTCTGTCGTGGGGGAAAAAGGAAAACCATGTCAAAAAATTGTTCCATGTCAAGGGAGGTCAAGGCCCGAATTGCTGTGTAATGGCAGAATTCGTCCGTCCACTCAACGATTTTCCATCGATTCTTGCAATTTCCTCTTTCTCTCTCTCTCTCTCTCTCTCTCTCTCTCTCTCTCTCTCTCTCTCTCTCTCTCTCTCTCTCTCTCTCTCTCTCTCTCTCTCTCTCTCTCTCTCCCTCACGTGACGTATAAGCAAAAAGAGTATAAGTCTCCTCCAAGAACTTCTTCACTCCAAGAGCGATGCACTCACTGACCCTTCGCTTCTCACTGCAGCGAAGCTTCGATTTCACTCACCAAACAGGAGCGAGAAAAAAAACACTATAACGCGTAGAGCTCACCGCTCGTCTTCCTTCATGAGCAATACTGTATCACTCAGCCGCCACGCACGAGCCGTAATCATTGTCAGCCATACGTTATCCTCCCAGTACTGCAGCGGCATCAAGAAGTATCGCTTCGTCTTCACACTGCATGACTGCCAGAGTAATGACTTGATTGTGTGACCCATCTCTCCCCCAGTCGAAAAGGCGCGTCGTCTCTCTGAGCCTGAAGAACACACATGTGAAAGAAGAAGTGAATGAATCTCGCTTCTCGCTTCCACCCGAAGAGAGAGAGAGAGAGAGAGAGAGAGAGAGAGAGAGAGAGAGAGAGAGAGAGAGAGAGAGAGAGAGAGAGAGAGAGAGAGAGACTGACTCTAAGTTCGTCATCTAAGACCCTTTCATTTCCATTATGGGGTCCTTTTAGGAGGTACGGAGGTGGACAAACGTAATTAGATTCTCTCTAATGTATCACCTTGAGGGGGGCGGGGTGGAGGTGGTGTCTTCGCATTGGTTCGAACGGGTGTTTGAGGAATGTCAGTGAGGGAAGTGCCCTTCTACCAACCGAGGGAACATTCCTTCACTGACAGACATAAATGTCAAAGTCTGGGGATGACTCGAGTACTAGATGAAGAACTTTGTCCAGACTGAATATTTCTACTGACGATATTCATCCATTTATTTACGTCTCACACACACACACACACACACACACACACACACACATATATATATATATATATATATATATATATATATATATATATATATATATATATATATATATATATATATATATATATATATATATATATATATATATATATATATATATATATATATATATAAAGTGAAACTGATATTGGACGTCAAAAAATGGAAAGCTACTTAGGGATTCTATAGGAAAAAAAAACAGGTAGACAAATATCTAAGGAAGAAAGACAAGGTATCTGAACTATGTGGGACAAGACATACCTGCAGGGAAGCAGAGGGAGTGGGATCAGTGCAACAGACGAGGCAGGGAGACGTACATACATGACTGAAGTGTGTGTTGCAGGAGGTATTGGAAGATGTGGGTAATGTCTCTCTCTCTCTCTCTCTCTCTCTCTCTCTCTCTCTCTCTCTCTCTCTCTCTCTCTCTCTCTCTCTCTCTCTCTCTCTCTCTCTCTCTGGGGAGTTACGATAACGATAGACCATGGAATAGGTACATGGAGGAAAAGATGTAGCAAAAAGGAGTGAAGGACATTAATGTAAGTCAGAAAGAAAGTTAGAGGAAAAGATTTGGGGTTTGGAAGCGTTGCCAGACAATACCAGACCCGACAGTAAAGTCTGGAAGCACCTTCCCACTCGACACCAAACGCGACACTAACGCCTGGAAAGCACTTCCAGTCAGCGTCCAGACCGGCCGCCGCTAGCGCCAGGAACAGGTGAAGATGAAACAGTAGTTAAACAAGACGTAGAGAAAAGAAACAAGGTAGATGATAGCTTTTACCTGAAGAGGTCGAAAGATACAGGTTCAGGATGTAAGATATAAGGGCTGGACGAACGTTACAAGGGCTGGACGAACTGTACAAGGGCTGGACGAACTGTACAAGGGCTGGACGAACGTTACAAGGGCTGGACGAACGTTAGAAAGGCTGGGCGAAAGTTAGAAAGGCTGGGCGAAAGTTACAAGAGCTGACGAACTTAAAGTACGTAGTAACGTAGACTCGTTTCTTGTAGAAGCACAAAACAGGAAGACAGAATGATGAAGACTAACCTGGCCAGGTTATCTTGCACGAAGAAATTCGTGGAGAAAACTTGAAATAAAAAGATGTATCACGGAGCATTTATGAGCTCCTTGTCTTGCCAAGAAGACGAAACAGTTTTACGACTATTTTACTCTCCTGTTAACTGGAACTTACTGAAAGATGAGAAGAATTTCTGTAATCTAGTTGGTGGGAAGCGACAGTACGAGAGTACGCTGATGTAAGTGAGCGCTGGTGCAAGAGGAACGCTAGCACAAAGCGAACGGTTGCATAAGTGAGCGGTGGGGGAAGTGGTTCGCTGGCACATGGGAAGGCTGGCACGAGTGAGTGCTTTAGAATAAATGTGGGCGTTAGTCTAGACTGCATAATATTATTAATTGTCGGCACTTAATGGGGGCGACACATCAGAGTGGGGCTGGAGTGTAAAGTTATGTGGGTACGAATAAACCATGGTGGTACAGAGTGGTGGAAATACCACACAGCTCTGTATATGCAGATGTCGCCGTGCTGGTAGCTGATTTACAGAAAAGCATTCAACAAGAATCATAGACGTCTTTGATGATGAATTTGCTTCAGAATAATGAAATAAAATGGTGATTTCCATGTATCTGAAGGAAATCAGCTCCCCCCACTAAAATTTCAGGATGGCGCTGAAGGACTTTAGTGTATATGAAGAAGTAATGATGGGCCAGGGATGTGCAGTGGGTGGTAGAGACCGAAAGGGGAGTAACGAAGGGAAAAGAAAAACTTTGTTGAAGTTCGCACCGAGAGTTTTGGAGGCCTGGAAGACGTCGCACTGGATCGGGAGATGCAAGGGAGGCTGTGCATAATGTGAGGCTGGGGGAAATTTCTGGTCCCAGGCACAGACGGGTACGAGAGAGAGAGAGAGAGAGAGAGAGAGAGAGATAGAGAGAGAGAGAGAGAGAGAGAGAGAGAGAGAGAGAGAGAGAGAGAGAGAGAGAGAGAGAGAGAGAGAGAGAAAGAGAGGTGGATGTCTTATTTATTTCAAGGTTGGTCCAGCGGCTCGCTGCCCCGACACCAGCTCAACACTGGTGCAATGTTTGCTGTTGTGTGCAAGGCATGGGAAGTGGGCAGTAGCCTCTCTCTCCCTCCCTGCCTCTCTCCCGCCTCCCTCCCTCTCCCTCCCTCCCCCTCTCCCTCCCTCCCTCTCTCTCTCTCTCTCTCTCTCTCTCTCTCTCTCTCTCTCTCTCTCTCTCTCTCTCTCTCTCTCTCTCTCTCTCTCTCTCTCCCATCTGCATCTCCTATACATTCTGTCTCATCCCTCCGCTTACCAAGACTAGTTAATAACCACAAAGCAGAGCCAACCTTGTATGTTATGAATCTTCATGTGTTGTAGAGTTGTGTGTTGTGGGCTGTTGATTGCTCCTGACGGAGTGACGACGTCTTCACCGTAGAGACCAGAGCCCATGACGTGTTCCCAGAGCAAGTGAAGGTACGGGATGACACGAACTGTGGAGGACTGAGGAAGATGTGCAGAAATTGTGGTGCCTGGCCTGAGATAGTTATCTATTTATCTATCTACCAATATATATATATATATATATATATATATATATATATATATATATATATATATATATATATATATATATATATATATATATATATATATATATATATATATATATATATATATATCTACCTATATATCTACACATATATATATATATATATATATTTCTTTTTTTTTTCATACTTGATCGCCGTTTTCCACGTTGGCGAGGTAAGTGCCAGGAAACAGACGAAGGAAGACACATCCACTCACATACACATGTATGAACTTATACGCACATACGCGTACATATACATATATTGATATACATACACATACATATACATATATATACACCCCGCCCCACAGGAAACAACATCGCCACCCCCTGCGCCAGCGATGTAGCGCCAGGAAACAGAAAAAGAATGGCCACATCCGCTCACATCCTTACATGAGCTGTCATGTGTAACGAATCGAAACCACAGCACCCTACCTACATCCAAGCCCCATAGACCTTTCCATGGATTACCCCGAGCGTTTCACATGCCCGGGTTCTGTCCACTAACGGCGCGTTGACTCCATTATATCACATCGTTCCAATTCACTCTATTCCGTCACGCCTCTCACACTCAAGCATGTTCAGGCTCCGATCGCTCAAAATCCTTTTCACTCTATCCTTCCATCTCCAATTTAGTCTCTCCGTTCTCTTTGTTCCCTCCACCTGTGACACATATGTCCACTTTGTCAAGCCTTCCACATTCATTCTCTCCATATGTCCTAACCACTTCAACACACCCTCTTCTGCTCTCTCAACCACACTCTTTTTATTACCACACATCTCTCTTACCCTTTCATTGCTTACTCGACCAAACCACCTTGCACCTCATATTTTCCGCAAACATTTCATTTCCAACACATCCACCCTCCTCCGCACCACCCTGTCTATAGCCTATGCTTCAAAACCATATAATAATGTTGGGATAACGTTCTATTTCCACACATTCTTCATTGCTCCCAGAACCTTCTCCCCCTCCCGCAACTCATGTCTCACTTCCGCTTCCATGGTTCCATTCGCTGCCAAGCTCACTCTCAGATATACAAAACACTTCACTTCCTAAAATTTTTCTCCATTCAAACTTACATCCCAACAAACTTGTCCCTCAACCCTGCTTAAACTAATAAACTTGCTTTTATTCACATCTACTCTCAACTTTCTCCTTCACACAGTTTTCGAAACTCAGTCATCAACTTCTGCAGTTTCTCACTCGAATCAGCCACCAGTGCTGTATCATCGGCGAACAACAAATGACTCACTTTCCAGGCCCTCTCATCCCCAACAGGCTTCATACTTGCCCATCTGTCCAAGACTCCTGTATACACCTCCTTCATCATCCCATCCATAAACAAATTACACGACGAAGTTGACATCACACACCCCTGCCGCAGACCGACCTTCACAGGGAACCAATCACTCTCCTCTCTTCCTACTCGTACACATGCCTTACACCCTTGATAAAAACTTCGCAATGCTCTAGCAACTTACCTCCCACACCATATACTCTTAAAACTAACCACAAATCATCTCACCCAGTCTTTCTTTTCAACCCCTGCACCTTCCTCTTGAACTCATTTCGCTTTCTCTTATACATCTCCCTATCGTTTGCACTCCTTTCTTGTAAGTATCGTCCAAACGCCTCTCATTTCTCTTCCACTAAGAACTTTATTTCTTCATCCCACCATTCACTACCTATTTTCATGCCACATGCATCGCTTGTGCATGCCATCACTACTTTCCTAAATACATCTCATTCCTCACCCACTCCCCTCATTTCATTCACTCCCACCTTTTGCCATTCTGTACTCAATCTCTCCTGGTATTTCGTCACACAAGTCTCCTATCCAAACTCACTTGCTCTCAACACTCTCTTTTCGCCGACATCATCTCCTCTTTTTCGAAAACCTTTACAAATCTTCTCCTTTTCCTCAACAAGATAGCGATCAAACATCCCAAAAGCTGGCCTTTTCAGTGCGTTTACACTTAAAAGTCTCTTTTATACTCCCATCAATCAATACTTCATCTAATAATCACCAATGGCCATCTCTCATACTCACATACGTATACATATGTGTGTGTTCCGTATATATATGTACACACACACACACACACACACACACACACACACACACTAATTGCCATGCAGCAATATCATGCCATGATATGTTTACCTTCGCGAGAGACCCAACATTGCGGTTAGTGACCAAGTCTTTCTCCCGCACAACACAGTTTTCAAACGCCACACAAGAAATGTGACACATTGTTTCCTTCAGGTATTCCACCAACGATATGTGGGGGAAATGTAGCAAGCTCCGAATTCCCAACGATGTTTTTCACTTATATTCATAAATGTATTTTTACTTCAGTCCCGAAGTGAACGTGTTCTCGTACGCTGAGCCTAGGTGGCCAGACCAAGTGTTGTGTATTTGAACGTTAATGGAGGTTTTCTACAGAATGTGGAGGAATATATATCTTTCAGATTCTAGTTTTAGATATCGTCTTTAGTGAGTCAAAGATCTCTCGCATGTTATCGTGCATACGACTTCAAAATATCCTTTTTCTTTTTGTCTAGGAAATTACATTTTCTGTGTCTGTCTGTGTGTCTGTGTGTACATGTATGTGTGTGTGTGTGTGTGTGTTCGTCTGTCTGTCTGTCTGTCTGTCTATCTATCTGTCTGTCTGTCTGTCTGCCTGCCTGTCTATCTGTTTGCCTGTCTGTCTACCTCTCTCTCTCTCTCTCTCTCTCTCTCTCTCTCTCTCTCTCTCTCTCTCTCTCTCTCTCTCTCTCTCTCTCTCTCTCTCTCTCTCTCTCTCTCCCTGCTTTATGGATGTGGTAGACGTCCAGAGCTAAGCTTCCAGCCATCCAGCCAGGCCGCCTAGTGTCCTCACACCTCAGGTGAGCGCCAACTCAATGGCGTGCCCGACTCCACGCTTGCCTTGTTCTCTTTCACAGAGGCAGGTACACTAAAGACTTCCCCTCTCACTCACCGAGTCTGCCTCCTCTCTCACGTAAGAGGATGGGAAGAGGAGGAGAAGGAGGAGGAGGAGAAGAAGGATAAGGAGGAGGAGGAGGAGGAGAAGGAGGAGGAGAAAGATGAGGAGGAGTAGGAGGAGGAGGAGAAGAAAGAAGAGAAGAGGGATAAGGAGAAGGAGGAGAAGGAGGAGGAGAAAGAGGAGGAGGAGGAGGAGTAGAAAGAAGAGGAGGAGAAGGAGTAGGAGGGCAAATCCTCTGACATCCTGTTATTCAGGTAAGTCCCATAGTCACGACACACGAACTCATGGCTGTGAGAGAACACCACAAATCCCATGAAATCATACGAAGGAGGAGGGAGGCTGTGGACGCAGAGGAACCACTGACACGCGAAGAATCATTCAAGAAGAAAGAATTCTATTTTTCATTTTTTGTGTAGTTAGTGTGAGATTTGGCTGAGCCCAAACACTGTGAATAAGATTGTTCATTATTTACAGATGACTGGGAGATGATACTGGAGACCATATGAACCTTGAGGTGTCAGAATATAGAGTGTTTGTGACACAGGAGAATCACGGGATCAGTTTCAGTCATAATGTGAAGAGAAACTGAGATTTTTCATGAGAAAATGATGCAACCTATCACAAGGAACACAGTCGAAGAGCTGTTATTGTAGATCTTGCTGGCACAAACAGTATAATGTTACATCTTGCTCAGTTAGAGTGAAATCAGAGTACATAGATTTAAGTAGATAGTGAATGACTGTAAAATAAAGACTTGGAATATAATCTTGGAAGGAAATATAGGAATTGTATATCAACTGATAATGGAAGTTATGAAGAGAATGTTAGAAGAAAACAGCGCAAAGAAACCAGGAAAAAATAATTGCAAATATGTAAGAAAATAAGAAAAGGCGTAATAGAACAATCTTTTGGAATTGAGGATGTTGGAGAACAGCTACAGTGATGATGGTGATGTAGAACGGATGATGAAGAACTGATGGTGAAAGGTTGTTGAAGGACAGCTGATGATGGTGATGAAGGGATGGTGGAGGACAGCTGATGATGGTGATGAAGGCATGGTGGAGGACAGCTGATGATGGTGATGAAGGGATGGTGGAGGACAGCTGATGATGGTGATGAAGGGATGGTGGAGGACAGCTGATGATGGTGATGGTGATGAAGGGATGGTGATGAAGGGATGGTGGAGGACAGCTGATGATGGTGATGGTGATGAAGGGATGGTGATGAGGAGATGGTGGAGATGGTGATGAAGGGACGCTACAGACGCTGGAGGACAGCTGATGATGGTGTCTTCTCTTCCGCGCTACCTCCGCTTCTAACACATACATCCCCTTCGTAGGTCTCTCCCAACACACACACACACACACACACACACACACACACACACACACGTAAGTAATATATACGTTATATCTTCCGTACAGTATTCACCACTAGACACTATCGTCCTGTCTACCATACAGTCCCTCAGGTGGGTCACCTTCCCGCCTTCCAGATGCCAAGTCCTTCTTGGGTACAATAACTTTAGCACATTTCTAGCAGATCTGATTCTCTCTCAGGCTGGATGAACTTATCCACGTGAGGTTTAACTCGTCCCTAGGAGGGTTTATTCGTCCCCAGGGGTTTTTATTCGTCCATGGGAGGTTTAAGTCGTTGGCAAGGGGCTCATTCTCCAACGAGAGACATACTTCGTCTCTAGGAGGCATAAAGTATCCATTGGAGGTTCAACTCGCCCCTAGGAGGTTCAACGCATCCATGGGAGGTTCAAATCGTCCCTAGGAGGTTCAACGCCTCCATGGGAAGCTTAACTCGTCCCTAGGAGGTTCAACTCGTCCCAAGAAGGTTCAACGCATCCATGGGAGGTTTAACTTGTCCCAAAGGAAGTTTAACGCATCCATGGGGGGTTCAAATCGTCTTCGTGGATCTTCAACAATCCACGAAAACCCTGATTCATCTTTGTGGAGTTTGAACCGTCTTCCGGACCTTCAACACCTCTCTAGCATGTTCAACTTGCCCCTGAGGTGAGGGTTAACTCTACGTCCTAGACGGTAACTTGTTCTGAAAAGTCGAAATGTGTCACTCCTCATCCATACACTCTCGTTATACAAGAGAGACACAGCTAATCAACGATGCATCTCTCTCGTCTTCGTGTGACTTAACTCATCATCTGGGGAGCTGAACTCATCGCTTGGGGAGCTAAACTCATCGCCTGGGGAAGCTAACTCATCGCCTGGGGAGCTGAAGTCATCGCCTGGGGAGCTAAACTCATCGTATGGGGAGCTGAAGTCATCGCCTGGGGAGCTAAACTCATCGCTTGGGGAGCTGAAGTCAGCGCCTGGGGAAGCTAAACTCATCGCCTGGGGAAGCTAAAACTCATCGCATGGGGAAGCTAAACTCATCGCCTGGGCAGCTATTTCTGCTAGAGGGTAATCATCAACCTTCCACGGTCTTGCTGATCTATGGGGGATGGTGTCCCTCATCTTCCCTCGCTCCCTCCCACACCTGAAAGCTAGACGCATCCACGCGTGGCTTTGAAACATAGATTCGAGATCTGTACGAAAACAAGGATGTTTCTTAACACTCTCTCTCTCTCTCGAGTTAGAATTCTAACTTGTAACTCATTGCAGTTGAGGTTTAGACCAAGAGACGTTTGACTATATCTCAAAGGTTTGATACATAAACCCATGATGCATTATCTCAGAAGTCATCGAAGGCGGGTTTATCTCACTGGCTAGAGGTAATAAAACCCATCTCCAAACGAGGTTTAACTGTTCCCTTTGAGGTATAGGTTCAATGCTTTATCTTTAGGTATAGATTTACCCCACCCTCCCTCCCAACCCGAGTTTAAGGATATTTTGGGGGAGGAGGTTGTATAATCAAGAGGTGAAAAGATGGATAAGAGAATCTCAATTTGTAAGTTTTTCCCTGGACATATTACCTGGGATCTTGTCGATGGAATCGAACCCGTGATGAGAATACAATCCAGCCTTCCTTTTCTTCTCAACCCACTCAGCCACCCTCGCTCATTGTGCGTGGCTGAATGGCACGGGGGCACCTACTCGGTAGATGTCATGTTGCGGGTTCGATTCTTCCTCAAAATCATGTTTCCATAGAATTTTGGGATGTGAATGACATCTCTGGAGTCGTGAAGCACAATGGTACGACCCTTGAGCACGACGGTACGATCCTTGAGCACGACGGTACGATCCTTGAGCACGACGGTACGACCCTTGAGCACGACGGTATGACCCTTGAGCACGACGGTATGACCCTTGAGCACGACGGTATGACCCTTGAGCACGACGGTACGATCCTTGAGCACGATGGTACGACCCTTGAGCACGACGGTACGATCCTTGAGCACGACGGTACGATCCTTGAGCACGACGGTATGACCCTTGAGCACGACGGTATGACCCTTGAGCACGACGGTATGACCCTTGAGCACGACGGTACGATCCTTGAGCACGACGGTACGATCCTTGAGCACGACGGTACGACCCTTGAGCACGATGGTACGATCCTTGAACACGACGGTACGATCCTTGAGCACGACGGTACGACCCTTGAGCACGATGGTATGATCCTTGAGCACGATGGTACGATTCTTGAGCTCGACGGTACGATCCTTGAACACGACGGTACGATCCTTGGTGTCTCCAGAAGACATGGTGTTTGCCCTTCCTGCTGACACAGATCACAGTACAGTGGAATCTGGAAAAAAAAAATTTCTTTATACACATTATCAACATCTCGATGAACATCTGCACTTCCTCTTCCGCTTGTTTTGCATAGAACGGCCACCGTGACGTAGACTAGGGTCGAACATCTATCTATGTCTCTATCTGTCTATCTATCTATCTACCTATCAATCTGTCTATCTATCTATCTATCTATCTATCTTTTTCCCTATCTATCTGTCTCTCTCAGTCTATCGACATAGAAAAACATGAAAGCGAATCCAGCATCATCTTGGACTCAGCCAACCTGGCCCTATACACACCACCCCACTGTAGGCAGTGTAGCCACCTGGAGACCACACTCTGGAGTATCGAATAAGGCGATGCTAAACACCATTTCCTTTTTCTTTCAAAGATTTTTTTTAACATTATTGTTTTCCATATTGATATGATCCTAGATCTTTCCCTCTGCTGCCCTGCATGATTTCAACCACTTTCCACGGGTCCAGCTCAACACTCTAGGTCTAAGGCCAGAAGATACAAGGAAATTAAAGCCAAGAAATATATATAAAACTGATGGGAGTGTGAGGGATGAGTGTGAGGGTGTGAGGGTTGAGTGAGGGGGTGTAAGGATTGAGTGTGAGAGTGTGAGGGTGAGGGTGTGAGGGTTGAGTGTGAGGGTGTGAGGGTTGAATGAAGGGGTGTGAGGGGTGAGTGTGAGGGTGTGATGGGTGAGTGTGAGGGTGTGATGGGTGAGTGTGAGGGTGTGAGGGTTGAGTGTAATGGTGTGAGGAGTAAGTGTGAGGGTGTGAGGGGTGAGTGTGAGAGTGTGAGGGGTGAGTGGATGGGGGGTTACAGACGACCCCATCAAGGACTGTCGTATTTCTATTGTTTTGATTGACCTGTTCTGATATGACATTAATCACACCTTGTGATAAACCTGGGATGATGTAAGAGGACACATCCCCAGCTTTGTGTGTTCCGATCCTCAACAACGGTGTTCAGTTTTCATATTCTGTAAAAAATTTCCTTGTTTTTCTGTTGGTGATGAATTTCTGGTTTTTTTTTATTCTTATGTCCTTCCGTACTTTTGCTGTGATAACTGTTATCTTTTTCAAAGCTTTCTTTCTTTCTTTCTTTCTTTCATTCTTTCTTTCTTTTTTCCCTTTCACTTTCCTTCCTTTTTTCTTTCTCCTCTCTCTCTCTCTCTCTCTCTCTCTCTCTCTCTCTCTCTCTCTCTCTCTCTCTCTGGAACATCTCTCTTTCTGTATTTGTGTGTGTGTGAGAGAGAGAGAGAGAGTCGTGGCCCACATCACATGAAGACCACATCCAGTCCTAACACCCCTTCACGAATTATATAATCCCTAGGACAATCATGTGGCTGTGGTCGTTCATCCTGTAATCCGAGCTTTGTTCCGAGCCTCCCCCTCTCCTCCCTCCCCTCCCCACCCAGCGATTTGTGGATCACAGAAAACACATTAACTGGGGAGATTAATCACATAGAGGTTAATCTAGGGGATTAATCGAGCCTTTCTAATCGTATAGGTGTTAATCTGATCAGAATGGGAGACAAAAGAAAGGATCATGATATTTGTTTTAATCCCTTTGTAATCTCCCATAGAGTAAATTATCTGGAAGGGAGATATTGGAAGGTATAATACAGTGTTAAGAAACGTATAGATAATTAATATATATATATATATATATATATATATATATATATATATATATATATATATATATATATATATATATATATATATATATATATATATATATATACATGTACATACGCTTTCCCAGGCCACGCATCCAGTATATCAAGTAGCTCCCACGAGTGAAGGACGAACAGCTGGGTTGAATCGTGGACTGAAAACCACAACTAAGATTCGAACCCATGCGGGCGAACCCGTGCATGCACCACCAAGGTGGGTTAGTGATTATAAGTTCTGTGTGTCATGACTGTGCAGCGTCTGGTCTGAGCCTGTGTTCTGTTCTGGTATACATCTATGCCCATGACACTAGGGAGGATCCAATCCTGTTTCCTTTCAGTGTTGTCGGATCGTGTCGTGCGTGTGTGTGTGTGTGTGTGTGTGTGTGTGTGTGTGTGTGTGTGTGTGTGTGTGGATCCTACTGAAAAGAGTCTGGTTCCCGTCCAGGTCCTAACACTATCATGTTCCGGGGGCACCCGGACGTTAAGGGAATCTAACACTTTCGCTAACGACCCATGAAGAGCTCTTTCTAACTCACTTTTAAAGTGATTTTCGCGCCTTATAACCCCTTAACGACCGGTGAGAACAGCTCCTCTTTAACACCCTCTTTTTTTCCCCCCTCTTCCCGCCCAGCCTCCTCCCTGATTTAATTTGCAGTATTTTGTGTAGTAGTAAATTCTTTTTCCCTCCCTTTTTGAGAACGTCTTTTGTCTTGAGTGGCTCCGCGTCCGAACACATGTATGATCGCTGGAATGATCGTATATACATTTTTGTTTCTTCTATCATTACGTGGCGACTCGAATTATCACCTACCTCGTCTAACAGGGAGATTGTCCTGAGTTCTCTGTTATGTCTTGCCTACTTGTCCTGGTTATAGATATTGCATTCCTCCATCCTTGGTTGTATGTTACGTACACGTCCTTGTTGGATTTTGGGAGATTATGGACGTCTACAAAACTTTGTAAGGTATTTCATATATGTATAAATATTTACATATATATATATATATATATATATATATATATATATATATATATATATATATATATATATATATATATATATATACATATATATATATATATATATATATATATATATATATATATATATATATATATATATATATATATATATATATATATATATATATATATATATATATATTCCTATGAGTCCACGGGGAAAATGGAACATGAAAAGTTCCCAAGTGCACTTTCGTGTAATAATCACATCATCAGGGGAGACACAAGGAGGAATATAACAGTGAGGATGTGAATATAAACGCTCTTTCTTACGTTAACACTCCTGATGACGTAGTCAATCCTGCTGACGTAGACACTACCCCTTACGTCTACCTACAACATCAGTGACGTTAAACGAATCCTCATTCAGAAAGAGGGTAATGTAGGAATATCGTAATGAGGTCTTGTAATACACATATGCATCCTTGATGAATTATAAGAAGAATGGTAAGCAATATGAATGGGACTTCCTTCTTTGTGGAGAACTGCCTCACAGCCACAACTTTCATGCGAATTTATAGCATTCACATGTCCTGTTTACATAGCTAAGAGAACTGATAACATTTACAAATCTTGTTTACACAGCTAGGCGAACTGACAAGACTGACGACACATTATGTTTGCAAATTGAGCGAATTTACAAATCTTACACATCCTGTTTACACATTCTACACGTCCTGTTTACAGGGCTGGGTGAATTTACAGCTCTAGCACATCCCGTTTACAAAGCTAACCTGTGTAAACGGAAGTAAATGGGTGTTTTACACTCAGCTGCTCAAGTTGGGAGGTATTCTTAAAGCTAAGCAACTGTAGTAAGTCATACTTAGATACTCTCTCTCTCTCTCTCTCTCTCTCTCTCTCTCTCTCTCTCTCTCTCTCTCTCTCTCTCTCTCTCTCTCTCTCTCTCTCTCTCTCTCTCTCTCTCCTATTCCAATTTCCCCTCCTCACACAGCCTCTTTTCTGGACAAACATTGACGGAGTAAAGTTTGCTGTGAAGCCAAGTCTTCCTCGCCAGTGTGAGGCAGTTGAGATCTGAGGCACAAGAGATGCACCGGGTGTGGTTACAGTACACAGGTGATGCTTGAGTTCTGGTCAGGTGGTCAATGGGGCGGGGTAGCGCCAGGAATGGATGAAGGCAAACAAGTATGAATACATCCATGTGTATGTATGTATATGATTGTGTACGTGTATGTATATGTATGTATATGTTGATATGTTGATATGCATGTGCCTGCATGTCTGTTTCCTGGCGCTACCTTGCTGACGCTGAAAACGACGATCAAGTATATATATATATATATATATATATATATATATATATATATATATATATATATATATATATATATATATATATATATATATATATATATATATATATATATATATATATTTATATATATATATATATATATATATATATATATATATATATATATATATATATATATATATATATATATATATATATATATATATATATATATATATATATATATATATATATATATATATATATAAACTTCTGGCATGTACTATCGCATATTTGACCTGGGTTCGAACCCTGGGGTGGACAGAGGGGTATGGTTTACGTATGTGAATGTGTATATATTTATATCATATGACTGCATACTGTCCTTACTGATTCATCCTGGCTGTACAGTGAGACACCAGGTTGACAAGGTCGAGCCCGTAAGGTCAAAGGTCACCACCTTAAAATTTCATTGAGTGAATTAATGATTTACTCTCCAGGGTGGACCGGTTCGTACACATCAGGCTATAGGATATATATATATATATATATATATATATATATATATATATATATATATATATATATATATATATATATATATATATATATATATATATATATATATATATATATATATATATATATATACATAAGTTACAGGTTTCCCCTTTCTTCATGTCTTCTGTCTGTCTGTCTGTCTGTCTGTCTCTCTCTCTCTCTCTCTCTCTCTCTCTCTCTCTCTCTCTCTCTCTCTCTCTCTCTCTCTCTCTCTCTCTCTCTCTCTCTCTCTCTCTCTCTCTCTCTCTCTCTTACTCCATTTCTCACGTCTTCTCTCCTAAATTCTTCCTTAAAAATGCCTCCTTCCTCACAACACCCCTCCCAACCCCTTCCCCCTTCCCTCAACCCCACCAAAAAAACGGAAAATAAAAAATCACACCTAACATCCAGTGTCAATATTGGAACACCCTGAAAATCGGCGGGGGGGGGGGGGGGGGGTGGAAGTGGAATTTTCTGGACGAATTAAGAAATATCTATTTTAGAAGCCCCTGGGGGTGTGGGGGGGGGGGGGGGAAGTGGATGGGGGTGATTGAGGAGGAAGGGGGTTTGGGGGGGAGTGCGCATTCCATGCTTATTTTCCCCCATGTAAATAACCTCCCCTGCTAAGGAAATTTCCTCCCCACAGTTCTAAGAAATTTCTAAAGGGTAGGAGCGGCTGTGGTGGTGGCTGTGGTGGTGGCTGTGGTGGTGGTGGCTGTGGTGGTGACTGTGGTGGTGGCTGTGGTGTTGGCTGTGGTGGTGACTGTGGTGGTGACTGTGGTGGCGGCTGTGTTGGTGGCTGTGTGGTGGCTGTGGTAGTGGTGGCTGCGGTGGTGGTGGCTGTGGTGGTGGTGGCTGTGGTGGTGGTGGCTGTGGTGGTGGTGGCGCAGAGTTCTGATGTACGACGCTCATTAATTTAGGGTAAATGAAAAGGGGTAGACGTTTGAATTAATAATCAAGGCAGACTATGATCTCTCAAGCTCATATTACCAAAACTCTGATGTCACTGTTTATATATATATATATATATATATATATATATATATATATATATATATATATATATATATATATATATATATATATATATATATATATATATAATAAGAAAGGCTCTTCGTCAAGCGTCTGGTCCACAATTGAGGATGAAGCATGGATGTGCCGAGATGGGCTACATTTCTCTCTCTCTCTCTCTCTCTCCATCCAACTTAATCCTTCTTGATTGCCTTTTCGGACATCCCCCCTCACTCCCTGATCGATGGCTACCTGCCGTCTTCTCCTCCTCCTCCTCCTCTTCCTCCTCTCCCTCACTCACCATACGACCTCCGGGACCTCACTCAGTGACCCAACACATTGATTCACCGATTCGGGGATGGAAGTCAGCGTCTCCGTTACTCACTGTTGACTCAATGAACGATTGTTTTCGTGATGAATTGCTCTTTATGGGGTCCTCACGGAGGGGGAGGGGTTGGATTGGTCTCCCCAAATAAGATGAAATGACAACAAATTCACTGACTCAACACATGCGCTCCCTGAGTCTGCCATAGACTCACTGACTCAGCACATTACTGCCCTGAGTCTAGTACAGACTCACTGACTCATCACGCCAGTCTCCCTCAGAGTCTCCCAACACATTCTTCCACTAGCAACAGTTAACTTCCTTGTGGAACCTGTCTCATATTCACTGGATGAATCGTGTTGGTGAAAATGAGGACTGGTGAGTGACTGTCTGGTGCTGATGAGGGTGAGGGAATGGTGAGTGTCTACACAGTCATGATGAACGTGAGAGTGAAGATGAAGGGTTACATGGTGCTGGTGAAGGTGAGTGTGGCTTCATGGTGCTGGTGAAGGTGAGTGTGGCTTCATGGTGCTGGTGAAGGTGAGTGTGGCTACATGGTGCTGGTGAAGGTGAGTGTGGCTGCATGATGCTGGTGAAGGTGAGTGTGGCTGCATGGTGTTGATGAAAGAGGAATAGAATCATTTATGAATCGAATAAAAAAAAAAAAAAGATTCCTGACCGAACAAGAATTTCATAAAAATTCCAAATGAATGAAAAACGAGACCAGCAAAAATTGGAATATTAAAAGGGGAGAAAAAAAGATTTATTTTGGAAAGGTGTCGAGGTATGGCGTCCAAAGGCAGTCTTGTAGTTCCGTGGGGGCCACATACACAGGTGCTGGGGTCAGTCAGGCAAGGCAGTATACCCTGGGCGTCAAAACGAGCTTAAACGACCACATCTGATGGGGTTTACGTGAGCCCTTGTCTTCCCGAGGTGACCTCATATGTTAACTCGTCAGCTTCACTACCCAGTCTTCGTCTATACAGATTAAGAGTATAGGAACCCGTTACCCTCTTCTGGAAGATGACCACCTAATAGACCACCAGGTCTTCTGTTATCTGCTCTTCTAACAAAGCAGATGACCTTGTCGAGGATGACTAGGTCTCCTGTTATCTGTATTTCATATACATGTACTGTCCATCAGCAGATATCCTCCTCATAGACCATCAGGTCTTCTGTTATCTTTCCTTCCCATGTACTGTCCTCCAGCAGATAACCTCGTCAAGGGCCATCAGCTCTTCTGTTATCTATCCATCCAATGTTCTTGTCCACGTCATAGACCTCAGGCCCTCTGTCATCTGTTCTTCCTATGTTCTCTCATGAACAATCTCTCTTTGTCCTCACACGTACATTCACTCTAGGTAGGAACGAAAACAAGGCTACAGCTGCTTAGGATCTTCAAATAACTTTACTTTTCCTCATCCAATTATTTACCTTCACACAATCATTTACTTTTTATAGTGATATATTTTTTGCATGTTATGGCTGAATCTTTTTTTTCTCTCTAGATACTCAATTTTCTTGTTTTTCTTTCCCTTTTCCTTCTTATCTGAGACAATGGTCGTTTTCCTCGAGGCTCCTAAACATACGAGAGGTGTGTGGGTCGGTGGGGCTGACCCGAGCGTGCCCATAGGTACGATGTTGCCCCCCTCTGCCCAAACCAGCGGTGAGCTCCTGGCTGGAGGAGACACAGGAAGGCGATGTGGCAACGGGGCAGGTCTTACTGGCAGGGATGAGGAAGGAGGAAGAAAACGAGATCATGAGGCCAGCCAGGGGCCCTTAATGTCAATGGCATGAGGGAGGAGGGGAAGAGAGGGGAGAATTATTAATATGAAAACAAGGGATTTAGGGAAGGGATGTTGGGTGTGGGCGGAGCAGCAAGGGGAAAAGTATTTGTGAGGGTCAGGGAGGAGGGATGGCGGGAAAGGCAATGGAACCAAGAACGGGGAAGGAACTACAAGAGGAAGAGAACTGGAAGGGAAGACTATTTTTTTCCCTGTCAGGCTGGGAAGGATGGAATAGATGGAAGGGTAAAGAGGGTGTCAGACCTTTTAGTGTCACTGAGAGTTTGGGAGGGTGTAGTGAAAATGGATGGGTGAATACTGAAATTGTCCTTGCTGGATTGCAAGAACGAGGGAGGCAATAACTGCCTAGATGAATAAGTGATATATATATATATATATATATATATATATATATATATATATATATATATATATATATATATATATATATATATATATATATATATATATATATATATATATAACGGTTTATTGGATTCAAGCAGCCATTTGGCTGGAAATACCCCATTGAAGTAATACAGATATTACAGAACTGGAAGATCATGATGATTACAATAGAACTCATCATACGAGAACATAAGATCAAGGTGACCTGGTTTCAAATGCCCCTACATGTAGAGACCAAAAGAAAGTAAGAGAGAAATGGAAGGATATGACAATGCGTAGAGAGAAGTGTTGACGGGAGATGGGTGGACAATTGGCCTTGGAGGCGTGATAGCAAAAAATATAAGATGAGAAATTAAAAGAATATTTCTGGAGATATTGCTGGAGAATTGGTGAGCAATGATTGTGGGAGTAAATGTTGCTATTCCTGGTAGACGTGTGTGCTGAGCCGGGTGTGTTCCTGGCAAACACCCATCTCGACCATAAGCTAACACGAAGGTATGCTTCGAGGAGGAGCGAGGAGACGTGAACGAGTCGAAAACGTTAATATATCAGGGGGAAATCAACGGGAAGGATGTAGTTGATGTGAAAATGGTATGGCAAGCGTTGCACATATCTAGTATTTACATGGGAATAGAAAACATGAAGAATGGGAGAATATGGGATGATAAATGTAGATGAGGATAATGAAATAGATAAATGAGGACACGAAGCTTCCAGTGGAGTGGTTGAACGAATGGGAAATGATGCAGTAGTTACGGAGAAAAAAGGCAATGACAAATATGGTAGAGAGGGGGAGACAAGGACGAGGATAATGGAACTGTATTTGGTAAATTCTTTTAAAAGAGGATAATAGAGAAACCAGAGGATGTATGTGGGAAAGAGAGCGAAAAGGAGAGGAAGAAGAGGTGGCTGTGTGTGTGTGTGTGTGTGTGTGTGTGTGTGTGTGTATGTATGTGGGATGGGGATAAAGTTATATAATGCAGCCTGGAAGAAGATGGACCTAAGGCACCAAGGCACCTAAAAACTCTCTCTGCACAAGAATCTACCAAGGGAAAAGTTAGAGACGTGGTGAAGCAGGTGGACAGACAACATTAGAGGGAGAAAAAGAAGTTTAGACGGGCAAGAAGCAGAGGTCATAGGGAGTGACGAGCAAGACTAGGAGGCAGTAGACAAGGTCAGAAGGAGACAGAAAAGGTTATGAGGGAACAGACAAGGTCAGAAGGAAACAGAAAAGGTTATGAGGGAACAGACAAGGTCAGAAGGAAACAGAAAAGGTTATGAGGGAACAGACAAGGTCAGAAGGAAACAGAAAAGGTTATGAGGGAACAGACAAGGTCAGAAGGAAACAGAAAAGGTTATGAGGGAACAGACAAGGTCAGAAGGAAACAGACATGGTCAAATGGAAGCAGTCAAGGTCAGAATGAAATAGACAAGGTCAGAGGGAAACAGACAAATTAAGGAGGAGACAGACAAGGCCAGGTTGAAACAGACAAGGTCCGGAGGCAACAGACAAGCTCAAGGGGTGACAGACGAGGGTATAGAGGTCGACAAACAAGGTCAGGAGGTTAGCAGAGGGGACAGAAAAGGTCAAAGGACATCATAAAAGTTCAGGAGGGGAAAAATGGAAGAGACAAGGTCAGGAGACACCTAAAAGGTCAGAAAGAGCATCTGGCGACGTTTGAAAGGAAAAAGGGGAACTTATTAAGTTATAGGCGCCAAAAAAAGGTCAAAGGACGATAGATAATGCTATAGGATGACAGATTAAGTCAAGGGTCAGCTTACAAAGAAGGTCAGAGGGTTAGTGTGACGATGGAGTGGCGATGGGGGTGAGGAGAGAGTACGCAAGGTCAGATGGGCGAAAGGCAAGGTCAGTAAACATCTGAAAAGATCAAGGGCGAGCGCAAGGTCAGAAGTGGAGATAGAAAAAGTCAGGAAGCGATAACGGTGGCAAGAAACAAGGTCAAAGGGTAAAGGAAGAAGGTCAGTAATATAATGTCACGGGATGGGAAATAAGGTCAAGAGGGAGACAGAAAAAGGTTACGGGGAAAAACAAGGTCACTTATTAAGTGACTCACGAGGTCAGGTTAAGGACGGAGAAGACTAGGGAAGACGACAGAAAACAGGGTCAGTGAGTGAGAAGGAGGAAGGTCTGGGAGTCCGGTAACATTAAGGCCACAGAGAGGGGGGTAACACAATACCTGAGGTGTCTGACCGTGGCCGTCTGTGAGAGAGAGAGAGAGAGAGAGAGAGAGAGAGAGAGAGAGAGAGAGAGAGAGAGAGAGAGAGAGAGAGAGAGAGAGAGGTGACAGGATGAGGTGATGGCCGTTGTATGGGAAGGAGAGAGAGAGAGAGAGAGAGAGAGAGAGAGAGAGAGAGAGAGAGAGAGAGAGAGAGAGAGAGAGAGAGAGAGAGAGAGAGAGAGAGAGAGAGAGAGAGAGAGAGAGAACCATCGAGCATAAAGAAAACCCGGACAGGAAGAAAGAGAATGGCCCTGAAGAGTGTGGTTCGTGATAGTACAGGTCCTGTGGCACTTGTGGTTGTGGTGTGAGGGCGCTTGCCGGCCTCACCCGGTGATCAGGGGAGGGAAAGGTGAAGTAGGAAGCTGGAGGAAGAAGGAGGCTCAACCTGGCCTGGCGTGACCTCCCTTATCATTCCTGGGAGCTGAGCAGCTCACAGGTGAACGACAGCTGATCAGAAGAGGCGATTGGTCGCCACCTCTGTGTGAGCTGGAGGGTGCTCCTACACCCCCCCTTGGGGTCTGGGGGAGAGAGAGAGAGAGAGAGAGAGAGAGAGAGAGAGAGAGAGAGAGAGAGAGAGAGAGAGTATCTTTCGTCAAAGACAACGGCTTTAAAAGTATATATATATATATATATATATATATATATATATATATATATATATATATATATATATATATATATATATATATATATATATATATATATATATATATATATATATATATATATATATTCCTATGAGTCCACGGGGAAAATGAAACACGATAATTTCCCAAGTGCACTTTCGAGTAATAATCACATGATCAGGGGAGACACAAGAGAGAGATATCAGTCAGTTGATATACATCGAAGAGACGAAGCTAGGAAGCGTCCTAGCTTCGTCTCTTCGATGTATATCAACTGACTGTTATATTTCTCTCTTGTGTCTCCCCTGATGATGTGATTATTACTCGAAAGTGCACTTGGGAACTTATCGTGTTTCATTTTCCCCATGGATTCATAGGAATATCTTGATCATGCACTAAATTATGATCC
>NC_092252.1:16644611-16657111 GCF_036320965.1 Panulirus ornatus | reverse complement strand
TCCTCGCATCTCCAGTCCTCCCTCCCATTCAGCCTCGATGTTTTGGTATCATTCCTGAGTCGCCAAAGACCCTCTCACTCACGGGGCAGCTGGGGAGCCTCGCGATCTCAAGTTCGTTGGTGACGTTGCCAAAGGCTGGTCAGCCCCTTAGGCTAGCGTAGGCCTTTGTGTTCGTGTTCGTCCTCCTTCCTCTCGTCCATAACTATTCATCCACCAGCTAACCATTTCGTCCCTTCCGTGACCATTTCGTCCCAACCACGGAGCCATTTCGTCCCTCCCATGACCATTTCGTCCCAACCACCAAGCCATTTCGTCCCTCCTCTGACCATTTCATCCCAACCACGAAGCCATTTCTTGGCTAACACGTCTGTTATCACAGATCTTTCTTTCTTACGTCTCTTCCTCTTCTCTTCGTGTATTTCTCCCCTTTCCCTTCTTCCTTGCTACGAGTCTCTATTATTTTCGTTCTCCACTTCCCGCATTCTAATGTCTGTTAATCATTTCTTCATACTTTATATTTTCTTTTTTACTTTAACTTTTTAGATTTTTCTTTCATTCATGTCGCTTCTTTATTCTTTGCTTGTTTACTACTCTGTCTCCTCCGTCCACTCTGTCCCCATCCGTCTACTCTGTCCCCCTCCGTCTATCGTATCCTCTCCTTCTACTGTGTCTCCTCCGTCCACTCTGTCCCCTCCGTCTACTCTGTCCCCCTCCACCTATCGTATCCTCTCTTTCTACTGTGTCTCCTCCGTCCACTCTGTCCCCTCCGTCTACTCTGTCCCCCTCCGTCTATCGTGTCCTCTCCTTCTACTGTATCTCCTCCGTCATCTGTCTCCTCTGTTTCTCCTCCGTCTACAGTGCCCCCTCCGTCTACTGTGTTTCCTTTCCTTCCGCCGTGTCCCCTCCGTCTGCTAAGTCCCCTCCGCCCCACCGAGTCCCTTCCATCAATGGTTTGCACGCCATCTATTGAGGTTCCATTAATGGTAACGGGGCAACGAACCAGCAAGACACGGCTTCCATCCCCCTCCGTTGGCCGGCCAGCCACAAGGCTGCCGAAGATGAGAGAAATGAACGATTAATGAATGGGAGGGAGGGAGGGAGGGAGGGAGGGAGGGAGGGAGGGAAGGGGTCCTCCTGATGGAGACGGAATGATGGTGAGGGAAGTGGCGAGAGTGAGGAATGAGGGAGGATTATATATATATATGAGAGAGAGAGAGAGAGAGAGAGAGAGAGAGAGAGAGAGAGAGAGAGAGAGAGAGAGAGAGAGAGAGAGAGAGAGAGAGAGAGAGAGAGATGACGAAGATGACTTCGAAGAAGAAGAAGAAGAAGAAGAAGAAGAAGAAGAAGAAGAAGAAGAAGAAGAAGAAGAAGAAGAAGAAGCATACAGGAGACACAGATAACAGAAGACCTTCATGGCCAATTAGGATTGTTATCTGCTGGAGGACAGTATACACAGGAAAGATGCCTTAGAACGTCTTTCACTCCCTCCTTCCGCCTCCGGTTCAGTCTTCCCTCCACTTCTAACATGTACAGTGCATTCTCTCGGTCACCCTCTTCACAAGTCCACACCATTTCAGCACACGCAGTATCCAGCTATCAGACTTCTCTGACCACCACCACCTCTCTCTCTCTCTCTCTCTCTCTCTCTCTCTCTCTCTCTCTCTCTCTCTCTCTCTCTCTCTCTCTCTCTCTCTCTCTCTCTCTCTCTCTCTCTCTCCAAGATATCGCACTCACCTCCCTCAACACCCTATCCATGAACAGATTCATCACCCATGGTGACATCACACACCCTCGCCGCAAATCCACCGTCACCTGGAGCACTCTTCATCTTCTCGTCCTACTCGAACACACATTCTTGAAAGTAACTCCCCACTGCAGTTAGTGGCTCCCTTCCCACACAATGTAATCATACAGCTTTCATTAAACAGATACATCAAAGCAACACCTTATCACTCCTCTAACACTACGCACACACACACACAACACACACACACAAGGTACGGCAGACACGCGTGTAGCACTCCACGTCGCAATATCTGAGGGAGAACCCGCAGGGTGGGAGATTAAGAGACTCTGTCAGCCTCAAATTCCCTGAGAAACTTTACTGTGAGTCTGGGATTTATGAAGGAACGCTGACTATGCATGCAGACAGGCGTTAAGCAGCTTAGTTAAGTCATATGAATTATTCCCTCCAGCGAGGTGACGGTGTGAGAATGCTAGCGCCCCCCTTTTTTTTTTCTTCCCCTCTCTCTTTTATCGTAGTGAATTTATGTGCATAGATGTTCCCAGGTCAGGAGGGTTGAGGTATGGGTGAGCGTTGTGAAGGATGGTCGTCTCTAGCTTAGTGAGGATGATCTATAGGTAGGGAATATAGTGCCCTTCCACAAGGTTCCCGGTTTGTTATGTATGGATATGTAGGATGACAGATGGACACACACACGCACACACACACACACACACACACACACACACACACACACACACACACACACACATTCCCACCTGAAGGCAAAGGAGGGACACATACAGTACAGGAGATTGTCACACAAAGGCAGCAGACGAGAGTAAATTTTTTACATGCAAAAGCACAAACACAAACACAAGAACAAGCACAAACACAAGCACAAGCACAAGCACAGGCACAAGCACAAGCACAAGCCCAAACACAAGCACAACACAAGCGTATGCCCAAGCACAAGCACAAGCATAAGCAGAGACGCAAAATATTGCCAATTAACGTAAGGAAAACAGTGTCAAGGACAACCCAGTCTTAACCCACTTTAATGGTTATAAGTGTTATAAGTGGGGAGATTACTTAAGGCGAGTGAGAAAAGAAGCTGTTTATGTGCCATTAACATAGAGGTTTATTTACTGGGCGTGAGGGAACTGAAGATGGTGTTGGATCCCTTGTGACGTGTAGATGTGAGGGAACTGATAATGGTGCTAGATCCCATTCTCTTGTGGACGTGAGGGGACTGATGGTGTTGGATCCTATTCGCGTATAGACGTGAGGGGACTGATGATGGTGCTTGATCCCTCTGTGGTCTGGCAGTTAAAGATATCGAAGGTACTGGATCCTTTTAATTTCTGGACGCAAGGAAAACTGATGGTGTTGGATACTTTAAAGCGTCGGTGTCAGGGGACTGATGGTGTTGGATCCCTTAACGTGTCAATGCTAGGAAACTGATGGTGTTGGATCCCTTAGCGTCTCAACGCTAGGAAACTGATGGCCTTTGAATCCCTTTAACGACAAGACGCCATGGAACTGCTGGTGCCAAGTGCTGGAGAACACATGGACCATTTCTCTTTATCTTACAGCCACAGACACAGACACACACGAACATAGACAAAGGCACAGAGGAGAACAGATACAAACATAAACAAACACCACACACACACACACACACACACACACACACACACACACACACACACACACACACACACACGCACAAGACCGAAAAAAAACACAAACATGAAGCGAAAAACAGTTAAAACAGGTAAGAATAAAACACCCACATACTCAAAACGCACACACACACACACACACACACACACACACACACACACACACACAGGAGACAGACACAGAGTCAAATATAGCTCAAAAACAGGCACAGAGGCAAAATATAGAAACGACGCTAACAGATGATGAAAACATAAAGATGTGTTTTGCATTGTGATTCTATATCACATTTCCCTGAGGTAATTTTTCCTCACGTGAGTTTGAAACAGATGATGTGAACCTAAGAATCATGTTTTACCTTTTTTCAAGGGGAATCAGTTGTTAAGTGATACGATTATAAATCCGTAAATTGTGAGTGCATGCAAATGAGGTCATTGTTTCCTATGTTCCCTACGCATCTCTTTTGAAAACTAAAGTGTTTATATATCTCATCACCAGCACCTCAGAGGCTACGTAGCTTCTCACAGATCGTCCATTTATTTCATGGCTTTTCCCTCCCTAACTCCATTTATGACCACCTGCAGGTCATTCCAGGTTCCGAGGTCATGTGAGTCACCAGGGTGGCAGTGGTGCCAGACGCGTTACAACCTTGGACACTGAGTGATGGCAGCGTGGCACACGTCACTCGCCCCGAGATAGAGAGCCAGGAATGGAAATAAGAACATGGAATTTAATCGCATCTTGAATAAGAACATGGAATTCAATCGCACCTTAGATAAGAACATGGAATTTAATCGCATCTTAAATAAGAATATTGAATTTAATCGCATCTTAAATAAGAATATTGAATTTAATCGCACCTTTAACAAGAACATTGAATTTAATCGCACCTTAAATCTTATATATCAGTGTCAAGTGGGAAACTTTATATTTTCTTTGGCTGTGTTAGAAATAAATCTATTCTATTTTACACAAGAATGATCAATTATCTATTCATTACTAATTGAATGTCTGTTTCAGTATGTATGTACGATGGTAATATATACGTATGTATGTGGTTAGGATATACATCAATGTGTAAATACATCTTTGAATAATATTTTCTTTTTATGTACACGAATTCATTTTTTTTCCTATAGTGTCTCTCCATCCGCGCTTTAGAAAGGTGACGTGAGCAGTAAACTAGTCAACCATCGAGGTAAGAAAATATATATATATATATATATATATATATATATATATATATATATATATATATATATATATATATATGTGACATCATTTTAAGATGTCTTCCTCCAGCCAGATGCCCTCTTGGCAGGAGACCCCACGTCTCGTGATGGAGGTGACAGACGGCCTGACGATGTAACGTCCCATGTCTGCAGGAGAGACAGGTGGCTCGTGTGGCACCTATATATCACCTTGGTTTATATATATATATATATATATATATATATATATATATATATATATATATATATATATATATATATATATATATAGATATATATATATATATATATATATATATATATATATATATATATATATATATATATATATATATATATATATATATATATATATATATATATATATATATATTTTTTTTTTTAAACTATTCGCCATTTCCCGCGTTAGCGAGGTAGCGTTAAAAACAGAGGAATGGGCCTTTGAGGGAATATCCTTACCTGGCCCCCTTCTCTGTTCCTTTTGGAAAATTAAAAAAAAAATAATGAGAAGGGAGGATTTCCAGCCACCCGCTCCCTCCCCTTTTAGTCGCCTTCTACGACACGCAGGGAATACGTGGGAAGTATTCTTTCTCCCCTATCCCCAGGGATAATATATATATATATATATATATATATATATATATATATATATATATATATATATATATATATATATATATATATATATATATATATATATATATATATATATATTGGAAAGGATCACAATTTTGCGCGTGATCAAGATATTTCTATGAGTCCACGAGGAAAATGAAACACGAAAAGTTCCCAAGTGTACTTTCGTGTAATAGTCACATCATCAGGGGAGACACAGAGAGAAATATAAGTCAGTTGATATACATCGAAGACATATTTGTGATGTCGTAATGGTACCAAATATTCAGCAAGGTGCGTCGACACCTTAGCCTTTTGTTTGGTCTCAAGAACTTCTCTTAAGATCCTGTCAAAGTCTTCGAAGAACTTCGAAACATTATAGGTCTTTGAGTTGTGTAACCCTGCTACCCCTGCGTTGTGTGAGGTTCTCCATTTGAGAAAGTTTCTCATCTCATTTTCTTAAGACTTATCTCAAAAGCTTGGATGACACGTAATGTTGATGCAGCTGTTTGTTCATCGCCTCTGGAAATCTGGTTCTTTTGGTCTGGAAATCTGGTTCTTTTGGTCTGGAAATCTGGTTCTTTTGGTCTGGAAATCTGGTTCTTTTGGTCTGGAAATCTGGTTCTTTTGGTCTGGAAATCTGGTTCTTTTAGTCTGGAAATCTGGTTCTTTTAGTTTGGAAATCTGGTTCTTTTGGTCTGGAAATGTGGTTCTTTTGGTTTGGAAATCTGGTTCTTTTGGTCTGGAAATCTGGTGGAGGTTGTCTGACTCCAAGTTCGCCAGGTCCCCTGCCTCGCGTCGCAAGGGAGGGCTCTTGTCCTACAACGGCCTGTTCTCAGTACCACCCTTGTTTTAACTCCACTCTCCTCCTCCTCCTCCTCCCCCTCCTCCTCCAAATATAGAGGAGCCACGTCAGCAAGTATTTGAGGCGGGACGTTAACAACGTTGAAAACTCATCCTCCACCAGGCTGGTGGGTCTCCATAACTCGGACGAGGTTTCTCTTGTTGTTTTTTATGAGGAAGGAGAGGAATGGAGGCCTGGAACATGCTCAGGGGGCCACTGTCACACCAGTCGTCCTTGAGGTCATCTAGAACGTAGGTAATGTCTGCTCACACGAGAAGTCCTCTGCTCATAAAGGATCACCTTTTTTGAGTCGTCGATCCTGAGAGCAATGTGAGTCAGAATGCATTGAACTATTCTCAATGTTTCACGCATTTCCCCATACTGTTTTCCTCGTCAAAGTGCTAGATATTTGTCTGATTATGAAAGGATAAAAAAAAAAGGAAAGGAAAAAGAGTTTTGACATTTAATGGCCTGCCTACGCTCGGATTGTAAAAAGATCTGGTATTTGAATGTGGCATAAAGGTCAGTGACAAAGGTGAGAGTCAAAAGCCACCCGAAGGCATACCATGCATTTGCCTGTGTGAGACACATTACCAAATCGTCTGCCAGTTCTTGACGTGGATGGCCACGTATCCTGTTCCCACATCCTGGTCACGATTGCCACAATGTCTACTGCCATCACCTGTATGGGCTGATATGTTGACACGGTAACTGCCCATTTTGACGTAGTCTCTGAGACCATTGCAAAATGGCCTAATGGTTCATGGAGACCAGAGTCGTGTTGATTCCTCTCTCCCCAGAGATAATGGAAGGGATTGAAAGAGTGGGAGAAGAGGGGTGGGGGGTTTGGGGGGGAGGAGTTTTACAGGGTGCTTCCAAGCTCAAACTCGTGTGTAGAGGGAAAGACGAAGAGGGTAAGTGAGATAGATGAGAGAGAGAGAGAGAGAGAGAGAGAGAGAGAGAGAGAGAGAGAGAGAGAGAGAGAGAGAGAGAGAGAGAGAGAGAGAGAGAGAGAGAGAGAGAGAGAGAGAGAGAGAGAGAGAGAGAGAGAGAGGTGATAACATCTTGACGTATGGACCCATTTTAGTATATTTATTCCCTTATCGCTTACAGCCTCTCTCTCTCTCTCTCTCTTTACAACCTCTCTCTCTCTCTCTCTCTCTCTCTCTCTCTCTCTCTCTCTCTCTCTCTCTCTCTCTCTCTCAGCTGCTCTGGGTAAGAAAGTTATCAGTTTCTTGTATCATGTCGACTATTGATTCACGGCCAGGGTCCGGGCGCCTCGGGCTGTGAGGAAGGACGGGAGGGAGGGAGGCGGTGCAGGAGTGGGGCAAAGTGGGATTAAAGGGGGATGGGTAAGGCTTGAGGATAGGTAAATTTGAGGGAAGGGAGGAGGGGTAGATGGAGGATAGGATAGGAGTTCGAGAGACACCGGAGGGCACGAGGCTGCCTAACCCACCGACGACAGAGGAAATTTGATCCTGATGGAGGGAGTGTAAGGGACGGTGGAGGGAGGGATGGTCTGGAGGGAGTGTGAACTATGATAGAGGGGACTGGGAAGGGTGTAGAGGGAGTGTAGCTCATGGTGGAGGGAGGGAGGGCAGACAGGGAGCGTGGCAGCAGGAGGGAAGGTAGGTCTAGATGGAGGGTAAGTGTGAAGAGGTGGCCTAGACGGGGGTGTGGCAGGTGGAGGGAACACCGGTATGGAGGGAATGTAGCTGGACTCACTGGAGAAGTAAAAAAGAAGAGAGAAAGAATAAAACTGAAGAAAGAAAAGAAATGGCAAAGAAAAAAGTATAACTCAAAACGAAGAAATCTACGTGAGACTGAAGAACAATGAGAAAATAGAGACAGGAAATAAATAAAATGAACCGGAACTCAGTAAAGTCACAGAAAAAAAAAAAAAATGATTTATGATTTCAAGAGCATCAGAGAGAGAGAAAAAAATATTGAAAAATGATTTAGAAAAAAAAAAAAGAAAGATGATCCAGCTCAAGTAAAGGTTCTGGACAACGTGAAGGGCTTGGCCTGAGATAAAGCGGGAGTTGTCTCCTTGAGGTGAGGTGCCCAGCCTGCCTGGCTGGCTGGCTGGCTGGCTGGTTGGCTGGTTGGCTGGTTGGCTGGCCTCGAGTGATCCTGGTGGCTGAGGGCAGACAAGAGCTCCACTCCTGCTACCATGGCTGAGTAGCCTGCCCTCCCGCCCGCACAGGTAATGGGCCGATCATGGTGATTAGTGCCTTTTGTGTGAGGCGGAGGGTGCTCTGCTGGGAGGAGAGAGAGAGAGAGAGAGAGAGAGAGAGAGAGAGAGAGAGAGAGAGAGAGAGAGAGAGAGAGAGAGAGAGAGAGAGAGAGAGAGAGAGAGAGAGAGAGAGAGACACACACACACACAGACCACACGGACCCTAAGACACAAGCGAGTGTGGTCTGACCCCTAACACTCACCACTACGCAGTGTTTACATGATCATTACCCTCAGCGATCACATCTGGTCACACTTGACCTCACGAATCAGAGGCCACGCAAGTAGCAGTTCGCAGCCGAACATAAGAATGGCAACGCAATCTCTCATGATCTACTTCAATGTCGTCGGGTTAAGACGTCCCACGGCTCTGGCATAATACCCAAGATTGCGATCTCGCTAGATGGTTGTCAGTCTCAAGAGCAACACACTTATCCTTGGCTCTCCTAAGGAAGATAGATAGACTTGTGTAATCACATGGGGTTCCTTCGTCACAGTAGTTCCTCAACCCACTCATGCAGAATTCCATTCCATACTCTTCCCTTTCAAATCTACCTTTCCCTGTTTCCTCAAGTGATCTTACCATGTTGGTTGATGCTTCTCGTGTGATGTGTGTACCTTGGCCTGATGAATTGATACCTCAGTATAGGGACAGCAATAGAATGAGTCAGACACACGTAGCAGAGATGATGGGTAAATGTCGGGCCAAAGAGATAGCTATGTGGGAGCGACAGAATCTTGATGGAACCTTGCTTGCTTGGTGGGAACGACTTGCATCTAACTAGCTTTGATATGGCACAGTTCGGCAGGGGTTATGGACGAGACGTATACAGACGTTCGTCATAACCAAGTCAATGTCAGTTTGATCCAGGAAGCCAGCCATCATGAAGGTCAGGTGTACTAGGGATGGCAGCCGATAGATGAAGGTCAGGTCAGGTCAGGAGGCGATCGGCCCGTCCCCCGAGGTGTCAGATCAGGAGAGGATGGCCAGGTCTTATGGGTCAGGTCAAGGAATATCCGAGAAGCCGACAGGATGGCAGGTCAGGGGAAAAAATAAAGAAGAAATGCATAAAGTCATTTGCAAGTCTGGTCAATCAAATTTCAAGTTTCTTATCATTCGTAACATGACTGTAAATTTTTCAACACCCGAGCCGGAAGCACCACCTTAAAGCAGGATGGATTGAAAACCTCATGTGATGTCAGAAATCCAAGACACCATAGCAATAACCGAGACCTGGAGTACACTCTGCAGGTGGTCATTTGTCACAAAACTTTGCGACATCATGATATAAAATTTTCAGGAAAGAGAGATTACATAACGAACGTGATACAGCTGCGCTGGATGTTAACAAAAATCTAAATATAATCAGGTTTATAAGAATGATTTTAATGCATTTGACTCACTGTTTATCAAATCGATTACCGGTATGATCAAAATATCAACTGGGGTCGCATACACACACACACACACACACACACACACACACACCTCTAAATCAAAGCGAAATAACGATATTGCTTTATATATGAAGAACCTGAATCTCTGGGAAGCAATAAGAAATGAATTATTGTGAGAGTTTTTGCATTAACGCAGCTCTTTATTGGGACTTTCTTAATGGGAGAGCGAGAGTGGGAACAAAAACGAATCGATTCAAGAGTATATTACTTTTTAAATCAAGTGATTCATGACCCACCAGTAAAGCAGCAGTATTTCAGATCTGGTCCAGGAGTGTTTCTTTTTTTTCCTTTTCATACGAGCTCCTGCAGCTCCGAGAGAGAGAGAGAGAGAGAGAGAGAGAGAGAGAGAGAGAGAGAGAGAGAGAGAGAGAGAGAGAGAGAGAGAGAGAGAGAGAGAGAGAGAGAGAGAGAGAGAGAGAGAGAGAGAGAGAGAGAGAGAGAATCATAACAATGTAGAGGAGGAACCAGACATTACAACCTCCTCCTTCCACCCACCTTTGAATCGCCATCGGCCTCCAATTAATCAAGTGACGCATTTGCTTGCCCAAGTTTATGTGGTCCAGCTGATAATCATGGAGGAACCAAGGCAGCCATTTTTCCCGGAGACGAGTCGAAAGTAATATCCATAGAAGAGGGAGAGAGCGAACCAACACTGTGGCGTAGGGTAAGTTTTAAGGGTCAGACTGATGAAGTTATCAAGTGAATCTTGCCTTGGATGCGACTTTTTCCAATAAGGATATGGACACAGACCCTTCCTTGATATGAGAACAGCACTCCACATTAAGATGGATCACTCCTTCATACAGTCCAAGCAACTCAGGAGAATGTCTGACATTTATAAAAGGATTCGTAGATACTGAAGGGGACAGACATATAGCTAATCGAGTGATGTGAGGAGGACTCACGAGAAAGATTAAATGCTACGGTCATACTAAGTTTGTTTAGTGTGTTGAGCGTTGGAGTTATATAACCTTCAAACGGTCTGGGGGAAAGTTGTGAGAGAGGAGGGGGGGGTGGTTTTCGAGAGAGTAATGGGAAGATCTTGGATTTTAGAGGCATTAAACTTATCTAGGCTGCGTCTGCTGCACTGGAAAATCCTCTCTAAATCTGATTTTATGGAGGCAGTTGAGACGCAGATTCGTGCAAGAGAAGATGGAGCGGATCTGAAAGGAACCGAGGCGAGCGGCGTTGGGTCGTCATCGTATGACTGCATTCGGCTTTCGAGTGCACAGAGGTTATCGATGATTTTAAAAAAACACGAGGAAAAAAAAGCCTTGGAGACAGGACGAAACCCTGAGGGACACCGCTGTTCATAGGGACACAGGGAGGGAGGTTGATTCATCAAGATTTAAGGAGACGGACCAGCTAGAGAGGAACTAAGTGAGGTAAGCCTAGGGAAGGGGGACTTTGGTCATCAGACCCCCCTTTCCCCCCATGCCATAGCCCTGTCAGAAGCTTGAGAATCCTATGAATTACACACAGGATTCTTCTCAACCGTCTCTAGATAAGATGACCAAACTTTATCAAGATATCACTGGTGGATCTCGCCTTGCGAAAGCCATACTGGAAATCAGAGAGAAGACTGTGAGGTTCAAGATCCTTAAGGAAGTGAGTGTTGAGGCATTCGGAGGCAGACGATAGGTAGAAAGAACAGAACGGTTACCCTTCGCTTGGGTAGGCTGTACTACCACTGCATTATTTCCAAGAAGAAGGGAAAAGTCTCTGGCTCTTAAGCAGAAACGAAATAGACGAGTAAGCACCGTCGCATTTTTTAAAGACAGACTAATTCAAAGGAAGAGGAGGGATGCCGTGTGGTCCACACGTCTCATTCGTGTCCAGAGAGAGAGAGAGAGAGAGAGAGAGAGAGAGAGAGAGAGAGAGAGAGAGAGAGAGAGAGAGAGAGAGAGAGAGAGAGAGAGAGAGAGAGAGAGAGAGAGATGTATTTCTTTTTAAGGCTGTATGGAAACATCAAGGGGATGAAGGAATGTTTGAGGCATCCAGGATAGAGTGAGAGGGAGAGAGACAGCTGCAGCGCAGAACGAGAAAAGCGAAGGAAAATGAGTGCGACAGATATCATATTTTTTCTCTCGAGATGTTTTCGCCGCAAGATCCAGAAAAAAAAATACCCCGGTCAGTGAAAGTAGAGGATATGAAAGATAGAGGAAAGCTTCACCTCTGCGAATAACACATCTGCAGTGAGTTCAGGCGGAGGTGGGAACTGAATGCGAGCTGCAGGAAGGAGAGTTTTGCAACGTCCAATATGCCAGCTCCCTTGCTCGAATGGTCTCAAAACATGATTGGTTGAAACGACGAACTGGAAGAAAAAGACGTGTCAGAGGAATGGGGGAGGTGTATGTGATCCTACTCTTGCAACAGTGATATATTTTTTTTCCTATATGGAGAGAGAGAGAGAGAGAGAGAGAGAGAGAGAGAGAGAGAGAGAGAGAGAGAGAGAGAGAGAGAGAGAGAGAGAGAGAGAGAGAGAGAGAGAGAGAGAGAGAGAGAGAGAGAGAGAGAGAGAGAGAGAGAGAGAGAGAGAGAGAACCATCCGAAGATATACGTCTATACATTCCGATCTCCACAAACTGTGGAGCCAGATGGATGCATATCCACAGACAGACACAAAATACGCGGAATCGTAATATACAAAACAGATAAATCATATCAGGACATGACATACAGAGAGATACATAGAGAGATGACAACCTT
>NC_092252.1:16637111-16642111 GCF_036320965.1 Panulirus ornatus | reverse complement strand
TAGACCAGCTAGCGGACGTAGCATGAAAATAAGAAAGGAAACTGTTAGAAAAGATGTACTTTTATATATATCACTAATGGTGGATGAATGGGATAAACAGAATGACTAAAGCGCTATATGATAGTACAGAAAGTTCAAGATAGATGGGGGCCTCACTAGCGCTGAACTCCCTTTACATCACAAATAAGTACTACGTAATAGGTAATTACTCTCATCGTATCAGTATCTCTTTAGGCACACACGAACCAGAGGAGCTGATACTCTATCGTGATTTGGATCTCATCTTTACATGTAGGGGAAGGGAAACTGAGAATGTTAAATACGACATAAAAAACTAGGAGAAGTGGTCATGCAATGGGGCCTTCTTGTGGATGTAAGGCTCCACCAAACTGTATCTAATTAAAAAGCAGGACAATACCGTCATAAACACGGGTAGGTGTTAGATCTGGCAAGGATATTACGCCGTGAACAAGACACAAGACGCCTATACACATCCCTCATAAAGGAACAGCAACACAGAATATGGGTTAAGAAAAGATGTTACGACTACATGCCCCAGCGCCACTGAGCAGCCAATGAGCACACAGTCGCTACATGCAAGTCCGCCTGCAGGTATTATAAAGTCTGACCCTGCTTCTCGTAATCATTCCCACTTGCTCTACTGACCTCTCCACACGCTCTTGGTTATGATTTGATGGATTCAGTTCGAAACTTCGTGGCGATCCCGAGATGTATCTTACAGAACGGTCCCAACCGTGTAAAAGAAATGTTAGGCAACTTATTGAAACAAGAGAGAATCTGATAAAAAAGCATTTATCTATTCATTGAGTTTTTTCGTTTACATGAGCTGTGTCAAAACACACATACACACACACACACACACACACACACACACACACACACACACACACACAGATAAATAGAACCCCTCAAATGGGGAGGTCCACGCCATCTAACATTCCCTCTTAGACAAAGACCAAAATACCTTTACCCTCTGCATAACGCCACCTCATCTTCTTCCCCTATCTCAACTGCAGCGCTCATATCACACCACATGACAAACCCCCTACCCATGTGTGGACTTGACGAATCCAACCCAAACACTTTTGCCTGGTAGACAGACTCACTCAACCCCTCTCCGTCTATAGCTAAACGCTATCTTAACCTCTCTCTTCACCTAGCAAACCCTGTTTAGTCAGATTCCAACACTCTTACCACCTCTCCAACACGTCCTGCGAGCAGCCATCCTTCCTCCAACAAAAACCACGACACAAACACACACACACACACACACACACACACACACAATCTCTCTCTCTCTCTCTCTCTCTCTCTCTCTCTCTCTCTCTCTCTCTCTCTCTCTCTCTCTCTCTCTCTCTCTCTCTCTCTCTCCCACCGGTGGGCTGAGGGAGAGTGTCGTCTCCCGGTGTTTATTGCCTCAACATCATCCAGGCGACACCGACGTACATCTTACCCGTAATAGAATCAACATTTGACCAGGTCTCGCCTCGCCGGCCATGATAGAGCGTTATAGGAGTCTCGCCGTTTCCCTCATGAATGACACGACGCTGGAAATTATTGGAACTCCCGCCAGGTTGCTTGCCAAGTCTCGCCAGACTAATAGATTGCCTGCCTCAAGCACCGCTCTTGGTTAAAATGGATTTTGTTAACGATACATTGGCGATGGCTGAACAAGGGGGTTTAATTAATCAAAATGAGGGTCGTTTGGGGTTAATGGCATTATATCCAAAGAAATATCAAGAAAAAGCTAAAATAATGAGGAATGTATATATATATATATATATATATATATATATATATATATATATATATATATATATATATATATATATATATATATATATATATATATGAATGCATTTGGGGATGAACTGAGTGAGTGATTTGGCAGTCTGATACAAGAGATCGAACTCTAATACCAGGGAATCTGAATGCAAGGGTGTATGAAGTGGCAATTAAAGGTATAATCGGGGGACAGTGGATCCCTTGTGTTAATGAAAAGACTGTCGAGCTGTGTGCTCACGGAGGATTGGTGGTCGGAAATACGAGAGTCTATATGGGTGAGAGGGGTTTGTGGCTTAACGAAGGTTATTGGGGAGGTTGTTGGATGTGAACGTGCTGAGAGGGGAGAGAGGTGGGAGTCCGGATCGGTCTTGGTGGAGGCGAGTGTATAAAAGTTGGTGTGTGGGTCTAGCGAAAGATGATACAGTCTATGTGTGGAAGAAGTGGCGACTGTGAGCGAACTTGGAAAAATGGCATATTTGCGAAAAAAGAAATACCCGCAGAGATTAAGTGAAGAGCTGAATAAGGTCAGTGTACATGAAACAAAGTAGTGGAGGACTGGGAAGCGTATTTAGGGCGGGAACGCCTAAGTGTGCGAATCAAGAACGTGGCACGAAGGAAATGGAATGTCAGCGAATGAGAAACTATAGTGAGTGCATGGATAAGGACTTTAGATCTGTGATGAAAATGGAAGAATGATGTGTATGGATGGTATTTGTAGGGAAGGAGCGCGTGTGACTGGGAAGAGCATAAGAGATGTCAGCGAGAGATAAAGAGAAAGCCACAATAGCTGAAAAGGAAGTCAGACGAACGATGAGAGAAAAGAAGAATTAGAAAACGATGGCCTTCACACCGAATAAGAAATGTTTGAGATGTAGATGGAAAGTGTAAGAAAGGTGATTTGAAAGATGGAGACTACAGCATGGAGAAGGATGGGCAAGTGGTTGCAGGCAAAGAAAAATGAGTGGACATGGCAGCGAATGAAACCATGAAAGCGGCAGTGAGTCATAGAGTGGGTGAGGGGGCGAAGGTTCTGGGAGCGCTAAAGAATGTGTGGAAACAGAGATCGTTATCTGGAAGGGAAAAAAAATGGGTATTTTTGAAGGTATAGTAGTTCCAGAAATATGGTATGGTTGCGAGGCATGGGCTATAGATATGGTTGTGCGGAGGAGGATGAATGTGCTGAAAATGTTTGAGGACAATATGTGGTATGAGGTGGTTTGATCGAGTAAGTAATGAAAGAGTAAGAAAAATGTGTAGTAATAGAAAGAGTATGGCTAGTAGAGCTGGAAAGGGTGTGTTGAGATGGTTCGGTCAAATGGAGAGAATGAGTGAGCAAAGGTTGATAATGGAGATATATGAGTCCGAGGTGGAGGGAACGAGATGAGGCGGGAGACCAAACTAGAGGTGGAAGGATGGAGTGAAAAAGATTTTGAGCGATCGGGGCCTGAACATATGGAAGGAACAAAGGTTATAGTGTTAGAATGTATGTTTGATGGTGTTAGGATGCGCTATAATTTGCGATGGGGAATGGGGAGGAAAAAGTGGTAAAGTGTGTGTTTATGTGAAGGATTTCTTTTCTTTTAACCTACAATTCACTTATTGTTTATAATCATCATACAGAAAAATTTTACAAATTATTTGGGTAGTCTTATACATTATTCAAAGAGTCATATACGTCGCTTGTGAAGCATTATACATTATCTTCGAGATTTTATACATTATCCAATATGTCTCATACATCATCCACAGTTTTATTCATTTCTCCACGGAGTCTTATATATTTCCTTGAAGTCTTATGCATTATCCACGAAGTCTTATGGATTTTGCCCTAAAGCTATAACCATAAACCATGATATTATACACTTGCTCCAAAAAGTATCATACATTCTTAAAAAAGAAATTATACATATATATATATATATATATATATATATATATATATATATATATATATATATATATATATATATATATATATATATATATATATATATGTATATATATATATAATTTACGAAGTCTTATACATTATCTAATCACTACCGTGTCATATCTATTTCCCATGGAAAAAATAATATATATATATATATTAGAAAAAAGATAAGAGAAAGATATCTTTTCCACCGGTCATTGAAGGTCAACTCTAGAACTTGTATTTTTCTACACTCGAGTATAAAATTTCATCAGCTGAAAGCTTTCAAAATATTTGCCAGCATCTTTGGCCTTTAATTAACATTCCTACATGTTTGTTTGGGAAGCTTGGCCCAGCCAAGGCGAGCTGACTATTCCAGGAATTGGTGGTGGTGGTGGTGGTGGAGGTGGTGGTGTTGCTGGTGGAGATGGTGTTGGTGAGGAGCCACGCAGATGGAGGAGGCAGGATGGCAAGAGGAGAAGGTGAGCAGCTGGAGAGAGAGAGAGAGAGAGAGAGAGAGAGAGAGAGAGAGAGAGAGAGAGAGAGAGAGAGAGAGAGAGAGAGAGAGAGAGAGAGAGAGAGAGAGAGAGAGAGAGAGGCTTGTGGTTAGCTGTACAGATAGATAGATAGATAGATAGATAGATAGATAAATAAACAGATAATCTTACACGTGCGAGGATACATCAGCGATCCCTCATTAGACATTTAGTAAGAGCGGACTCGTGCCAAGAGCACGTTACACACATACGTCTGGCAGGAGCGACCCCTGTCGCTAGTGGAGAACAGACGTCCTGACTGTGTTTAACACGGCGATGCAGTCGCTAACATGACCACTTGAGGGTGACATGTACTGACAAATGAGCGGAAGGAGGTAGCGAAAACTTCATGAAGGCTAAGAGCTAGCGACTTTATTCTTCCCCGAAGCATGTTTTTCGACGATGTCTTCTTCAGGAGAATTACATCCAGCTACATCTAACCCATCTGAAGACATGAGTGGTAGACAAGGTGATGTATTGGTGGACCTAAGCACTAAGAACCTCGTAGGGAAGGACCCACTCGAAGGAAGTGGTGAAGTCATAGAGATTTTCGAAGGGAAAGCCAGCAGGAGAGAACCAGTTCTCAGAAAGCCACTGACTATAGATGAAGGGGGAGCTAAGACGACTGATGCCTAGCGAACGGGTTCTCTCATGAACCTGCTAGCCAGGATATGGATCATGTCTACCAAACCACATTTCCTTTCGTCGTAAATTTTGTCTAATGTGGTCACCATGTATTAAACATA